>NC_035438.2:54161843-54400598 GCF_002127325.2 Helianthus annuus
CGGGTCGTTAATCCTATAGCGCTACATATGTCACGGTTTGGCTCGTACGAAGTTAATGATAAATTCAACACATAAGATAAATCCAAGTTTAAAGCATCAAGCCATCACGTATACAAGCATGTTATAGGAATGTTCATGTGTTTAAGCAAAATGTTCACGTGTAAGTTGATAGATAAACATGTTACACCCCAAAAGTGGTAAAATTAAAAAGGGGGAAATACGAGTATACTCACAAAGTTTGCATATGTTTTCCGACTATCCAATGTGACAAAGTTGACGAGGTTGGAAGGTTGAATGCGTAAAGGTTTAAGTTCAAGCATGTTTAGAGTCGAGATTCGGAATGAAAGTGACATGAAAATATTATATCAAAATATTCATCTTCACACATAACACTTGTATGACACTTGGTAACCACAAGGGTTATAATGATTTCATGAGTTGAACACCCATTAGAATCATAACAAGGTTTAGGTCCTTAGATGATAACCTACTACTTTGACAAATGAATATGATTTCAACATCAATGATTCAAGTGTACATAGATAGTATTTAGGTTGTATAATATACACATATTATTAAGTCCAAATGTTCAAGTATTCAAGTAAGAGGTAGAAGATTACATCTTTATTTAGGTACCTCAAGTTGAGTCATGGGTGTCATGGATGGGGTAGGAAGACAAGGCTTCCATTTAGGTACCCCTTTGATGTTCACCACTACACTTGATGTAAAAACAACCAAGGAGGGTCATGAACTAAGGTCTTTACATGTATGTAAAGTAAACTAACTAATAGAAATCATCAAATCATGTGAGGATTGTATGTTTGGACAACCCAAGTTGTTCCATAATCACTCATGTATCAAAGACTATGTTTGACATGATTTGTGGGTTGAAACCCTAGACAAAACACCAAGTTTATGAGGTTTAATCCTCTGATTTCAAATGTCTCAACCTTGTTTTTAAGCTTAACCAACCATGGGATAAGTTGTAAGCATTAGGACATAGGCATGAGATGTGTTAGACACAAGTTGCATAGGTTTAAACAAGTTTTCAAGAACATAAAAATCAAATAGAAAGTTTATGGACTATTTCGGGGCATTTCCAGGTCTGATTTCTCCAAGGAGAAGTCTAGGAATCGAACCCCATGATTATCCAAGCAAGTAGGAAAAAGAATCAAGTGAATCGGATAAGAATTGAGTGAGTTATGCTCATTTTCGTGAAGGGGTGTCAATCTGCTCGAACATTTGCTTTCAGCTACGGTTTGGAGGATGTTTTGAGAGTTTTTAGTGTTGCAAAAGTGGTAGGGAGGCTGGTTATAAGTGGTATTTATAGGGGGAAGGATTAGGGTTTCAATGGGTTGGGCTTTGGAAGTGTTTAGAAGGGGTTACACCTTGAAACTAGCCCACAAAACCCAACTATATGGGGCTGAATTTTGCTGAATTGGGGCTGCCATATTTCTTTATTTTTTTTATTTTTTAAAACATTATAATGAGTAATTTTGTTAACTAAGTTGTGTAATAATATGCAACAATGTTTCCCCTAACTTGTAACAAGGTGAAATATGAAATAAAACATGATTTAACTAGGTAAAAAGTGTAATGTACAAGTATGTAACATGTTTGTAAGTGACAAGTATATGTCACATATTAGATGATTAACCGTTGTATAAATAAGCATATTATTAGGGGTTTTTAGGTATCAACAATATAAGGACAAGCATGGACATGCATCGTGAATAAGTATAAGTATGAATTACAAATAAGGATTCGATGTACAATGAATTCGAACGTATGAACATGTATGAATATGTAGATGGTGAATTTAAAGAAATACGAATTTTATTTATGATCCAAGTCTCGGATTTTACAACGAAAAGACGACTACAATAATACAAGATTTCCAAAAATAGCATTACAAGGCGAGCTTTCTAATTATGGAAAGTATGAAAAAGCAGGGCGTTACACTACTAGTGTGTTAACAAGCACATGTAAGTATAACACAGATATCAGAAAGTAGTTAAATGATTTAGCACAGTCATCAAGCACTTTAATTATCATTAATAAGTTGTACGGAATACATGGAATTTTGAGGGTTGTCACATTCTCCACCTGTTAAGAAAATTTGGTCCCGAAATTTAGCACGTGGTTACTGAGGAAGCTAGTTAAGTTGCGTTGGTTTCCTGGTTTTCCTGGGGTGTCACATAATATACTTTTCAACTCCATTATTGAATATAAGCTCCAGAAAAGATATTCGGAAGTTTTGTCAAATAACTTTCTTGGTTCTATTCCATATTATAGATTACACGCTATAAAATCAAGTATTGTTTTTTTGAATTTATTGTTTGTATTATATATGTTAGATTAATCATTATTTGATGTTATGAGTATGTGTTTGTCACTGACGGCATTTCATATTCTATCTTGAAGCAAATAATAGTTTCTGTAATCAGGTGTATTTTTATTGATTAAGTACTGCATTAACTTAAATGAAGTTACTGATAGCATTCTCTGTCACAATTTGTGCATGCATCTTCGTGATGTTGTCTTCTACATTACGATTGATAAATCAACTATATAATTTTTGGTTAATGCTAATTTGCTTAATTGTTGTGAGAGATGATGATTTTCGTTTTGTGCTTTGTTTTTTATAATACCTTAAGTGTGTGAATATACCACTTGATTTTTATAATAACTTGTAAGTTTAAATTGTTTATTTGCAGATATGAATCTATCCAATCAAACACCATCCTTTTTACAATTCCTTAATGAAGATGATATTATATTTTTGGTATGTTTTTTAACTTTCTTGCTACTATTAGGAATCCACGTTAATTTTTGATGTAAGATGTTTGTTAAATACTGTTGCAGAATATACCACTTGATTTTCAGACTCTGTTGTGGGGCAAGGAGGTCCCGTATGGGCGACTCGTAGAGTTACTTGATGGTGACAAATCATGGTTAGTACGAGTAAGAAGAGAGATGATCATTGTATATTTACAGATGGATGGACAAAGTTTGTTAGAGATTGTTGTTTGAAAACGAAAAATGTTGTATTGGTGAAAGCTATTCGACGTTTGTCGTTCGTTGTCTCATGTTTTAAAGAAAAAGTGTACGAGAACTCTTACATTTCAGCAAATATTAGCCCTGAAGTTGGAATGACTGTAAGTAACGATATATTATTTCGTTACTTACTCTAAATATTTTATGCTATCTCAACAGCTTGCTAACATCTATTTGCCCTTTTAACGTCTGTTTCCTTATAATCTTAACATCTGTTGACTAACCTTTTTAACTTCTGTTGACTAAGTCTTTTAACCTCGGTTGACTAACATCTGATATTTAAGATCTGTCCACGTTGCAACATCTGCTGAACATAATGGATGACAGTTGTTACAAAACCTCTGTTGGATAGCAACAGAGGTATGATATAGTTGATAGCCAAACAGTGGTTAGGTTGTGTGTAAATACTGTAACTACTATTGACTAACCTTGTTGAGTAATTCTCATTTTAACTTTTGTTGACTAATCCGTTGTAACTTCTGTTGCTCAATAGTTCATATCAAATTAGCAAGTTTGCGCTAAATATTCCTTTGCTTATTCTATAGCTAATTGCTGACAAATCTTGGAACCAATTCTATGGTAAAAATTACGAGTATGGGATGGCAACTATCTATGTTGGCGAAAGGTTTTGGAATGTGATGATGAAAGGATGGACTGATGGATGCGGATTTACTGATGGATGGTCAAAGTTGATTGAAGAAGTTCCCATACCAGTTGAATCTTGGTTGGTTTTCACCATGATTGCATCTAAAACATTTGAGCTTTCCGTTTTTCATTCCGAGACTGGAACTGAGGTTTCTTTCAAGAAGGTTGATGTAGTTGTTTTGGATGATTCAGTTTATGGAGATGATGGATTTGATTTATTGGTTGTGGTATAAAATTTTGATCATATAATACATTGTTTGATAACATGACGGTGATAAGTGACTTATATTACGCTAATAACTTTTTAAATCTCATTTTGTAGGCTAAACACAAACAGCTTCTGGATTCCGGGGAAGTTGCTTTGGATGATGAGGATGCTGGAGCTTTGGTTGGTAATCCTAAGCAGCTTACGAGTTTTGAGGATATTTTTAATGTATATATACACATGTAATATTTTTATATTATTATGATTTAAAATATGGTTTCTTATATATGATTCTTCTTATAAATATAGTTTGCTGATGATGGGCTATTTGATTCAAAGATTGTGTGTCTGGTTGATGAGTCAGATGTTAAAAATGCTGTAAATTTATAATTTTCTACGCATATATTTTATTGTATCATAAGTATAAGAAGATTTTTTTTAAATTTTGTTGTAGCCTGAAGATCATTCTGTAAAAATAGCTGATGATGTTAACGATCGTCAACTACAGTCTAAAGATTTTCCTATTCGTGATATTTCTACTTCTTCAAGTGTTGATAGACCATGTAAAGTTCGAAAGGTTCGTTTAGTATCATCCACCTCAGAATCAGTCTTACACTTCACCACACATGCTGAAGACAGACTTGTTTATATCAATAACTTCAGTTATATATCAATATTTATAAAATTCACGGTTCAATTTTCTGTTTTTAGCAACTGCCATCAGATGTATCTTCTGCGTTGGATCTGCATACTGATAATCCTAAGCCTATCAAGATCCAGAATCTTAAATGTGAAGTCCAGGAACTGTTTACAACATCTCAAAAAAACAATACTGGATTCAACTATGCTGTTGTTGGATGGTCTTCTTATCTGAGATCTTGCAATATTGCTTTTGGTGATGAACTTTCGTTAGAGTTTCACAAGTCTACTCAATTGCTGAAGTTAAACAAAGTTGTGCATATCGTGACAAAGATAAAGTCCTCTTAGTTTCATGCCATGATTGTTTGTGGTTGTACATTTGGTTCGTTGCTGGTACTAATTTTGCTTCTTAGACATGTTCTATATGTAGTTATGTCTATAAACAAGTTTCATTGTCAATGAGTGGGTGCTACTTTGTTTTTGTGGATAGTACAATGGAAATACTCATATGTATGTTATATATTAACTGATGATGCATGTCTATAGTTGTCTTTTGTCACACCCCCAAATTTCCAGTCGTGGGGTATCACCGCTTGGAGGCGTGACTGACTAGGATCAAGCCACCAATCATATTGAACATAGCGTATAAATAAAAGTAGTTTATAAAATCCAACACAATACAATTGGTGTCTAAACAAAACATAGTTTCAGTTGTAAGCGGAAGCATAATGTTTAAAACCATAACATATGTTTAATCGTTTCACATATTTAGCATGGCACACAACTGTCCATGTCCCACAACGACTCTTCCCACTCCGATGCAAGCTCCATAGATACCTAACGACCTGCGAGGCATATAACAGAGAGTCAACAACAAAGTTGAGCGAGTTCACAGAAGATGTTTGTTTTAGAGTAGTTTCTCAATAACTAAGAGTTTGTTTGCAACTATGCTAAATCAACTTTCCTGGTTTTCCAAACCACGATCGGTGGGGGCTACCCCATGTTATAAATCGCTAGACTAGATGCATATATTGGTGTCCTTCCCAAACCGAGGACAGAAGTATGTGCGTGAGTACATAGGTTTAGCGCAGGTGCCCTTCCCAAACCGAGGACAGTGGTACGTAATGAGTACGTAGGTTCAGCGCTGGCGTCCTTCCCAAACCGAGGACGGAGGCACGTATAACAACACGCGGGTTTAGTGCTGGCGTCCTTCCCAAACCCAGGACGGGGTTAAGTAGTCTAGTAGTGGCGAAAGTACAAGTTCCGTTTTAGTTATTTTATCCCATTCCCAATCCACCGGGAATCCCATGCCTTAAGAGTGTGAACTCACTTCGGTTTGCTCGGTAAGATTAATTACTCGCCCAATTCAATCAGTCAAAGCCTAGTATATACACGTACACCATCAGTTTGCATCCTCACATTTCACGTATAGGTGCAATCATAGCACATAGTAGTTGTACAAGTCCATGCAAATCATACATCACATATTTGATTCATATCAACACATAACTGTTTTTCAGTTTATACTAACGTAGTTAATCATCAACACATACTGTACAGTTTACCTACTCGACGAAACATCCCTGTTTCGTCGTGACTTCCCTTCGACGAAACCATCCCTGTTTCGTCGTGTTCCCTAATCGACGAAACCCCTTTGTTTCGTCGACCAGCGTGATTCGCCGTCAACAGCGTTTCGCCAACACTAGTTTCGTCGACATGCATGATTTGCCATATGCATAACTGTTACCCTAATAACTACTCCCGTAATTCTGCCAAACACCCTCCACATTCCCAAAACGGATCAAACAAGTCAACCCTAGTCATGAACCCTAGGTTACTGGATTATCATTATCACATATTCAAAACACCGATTCTCTAATCATACATGAACAACGGATAACACACATATGCAAACATCAAACAGGAAACATAAGTTTTGAGCAGTAAATCATGGATGAATACAGTCACAACATTAGATCGAGTCCAATAGTTTAGCAAAAAGATATCAAACCCTAATTTACACGAACATCACTCGGGCATATAACTGATAATCATATGAATCTTTTATTATCAAAAATCATCATCCGATTAAGATCCAATCATTACGTAGACCAAACTTATAATGATCTCTAAGATACAATCAGTGATGATTTCAATCAAACAATCAAGTAAGGTTTAAACACTAACCACAATAGACGGAACAATAACTTGATTGATCTAGAGGGCTTCAAGGACTCAAGGTTGCCGTCGCACAAAGAGAGTTCTAGGGTTGAAAACTGATTACTAAGACTTTTACGTAACCCTACCTCGTTAAATATGTAGTTGTAACGTGTTGGGCCCTAACTGGGCATCGGAGAAACTGGGCCGGCGAAACACCCGTTTCGTCGAGGTGTTTGTGACAAAACAACCCTGTTTCGTCGATCCCTGTTTCGTCGAAGTGGGTTATGGCGAAATGCCCAGTTTCGTCAAACTCATTCCGGTTTAAACAGTGTAAGTTTTTCAAACAGGTTACATGTTATATCAACAAACATATAGATGCAACAATCACAAAATGTCTCAACATTGAGCGTAGCTCAGATCAGGTATATTAACCACATATATCAAACACGTGTACAATTACAAGGCAAACAAGTCGTGTAAACAAACAACTTAACAATAAACAAACAACTTAAACAATTAACGTGCAATTAATGCGAAGATTGAATCTTGGAAACTCGAGTTGTCACATTATCCCCAACTTGAAAGAAATTTCGTCCTGAAATTTAGCATGTGGTTACTGAGGAAGCTAGTTAAGTTGCGTGGTTCACTGGTTTTCCTGGGGTGTCACATCATCCCCCTGTTGATTTGGAGTTTCGTCCCGAAATTCCGCAGTAGCTTCAGCCTCAGTAGTAGTTGCATTGTTCTCGAACAACTGGGGATACTTGAGTTTCATTTGGTCTTCTCGTTCCCAGGTAAACTCTATCCCACGACAGGAGTTCCAACGAACTCGAACAAGTGGTATTCTGGTGTGCTTGAGGACCTTAACGTCTCGTTCTGTGATTTCAACTGGTTCCTCGACGAATCGCAACTGGTCGTCGATAGTGAGCTCCTTCAAAGGAACTATGAGGGTCTCATCTGACAGACATTTCTTTAGATTTGACACGTGAAAAACGTTGTGAACTCCACTGAGTTCTGCTGGTAGGTTCATTTTGTAGGCCACTTTGCCTATTTTCTCGATGATTTTGAACGGTCCGACATAACGCGGATTGAGTTTGCCTTGTTTGCCAAAACGAACTACACCTTTCCAAGGTGAGACTTTGAGTAGCACTCGATCCCCAACCTGGAACTCGAGTGGTTTCCTACGCTTATCAGCGTAGCTTTTCTGACGGTCACGAGCTGCCGCCATTCGTTGTCGTATCTGTGCAATCCTTTCCGTTGTGTCTACTACAAGTTCTGGACCCGTGATATGACTGTCACCCACCTCTGCCCAACAAAGAGGTGATCGGCATTTACGCTCGTACAATGCCTCAAATGGAGCGGCCTGAATACTGGTGTGGTAGCTGTTATTATACGAGAATTCCACTAACGGTAAATGTTTTTCCCACCCATTGCCAAAATCAATCACACATGCCCTAAGCATATCTTCAAGGGTTTGAATGGTGCACTCAGACTGCCCATCCGTCTGTGGATGATAAGCGGTGCTCATGTCTAAACGTGAGCCAAAAGATTTCTGCATTGCTTGCCACAGTTCAGAAGTAAAACGCGCGTCACGATCAGATATAATGGAGGTTGGCACCGCGTGCCTCGAAACCACTTCCTCTAAGTAGACGTCTGCTAGAGTAGAGAACTTGTCTGTTTCTTTGATAGCCAAGAAGTGTGCGGACTTAGTCAATCGATCCACTATCACCCAAATGGTGTCGTTTCCGCGTTGAGATCTAGGCAGGCCAATAACGAAATCCATGGAAATTTGCTCCCATTTCCATTGTGGTATCTTTGGTTGTTGAAGTAGGCCTGATGGTTTCTGGTATTCAGTCTTGACTCTCGCACAAGTCAAACATTTGCCAACATAGGTTGCTATGTGGGCTTTCATACTAAGCCACCAGTATGTAGTCTTTAAGTCGTGGTACATCTTATCCGAACCAGGATGTACCGAATAGCGAGACTTATGCACTTCATCCATCACTAGCTCGCGTAAGTTTCCATAAAGTGGGACCCAAATACGCCCCGTTACATAGTAGGCGCCGTCTTCCTTTTGTTCTAACCGTTTCCTTGATCCGCGTAGGGCCTCAGCCCTGACGTTTTCGGGTTTCAATGCTTCAACCTGAGCTTCTCGTATCTGAACAGGAAGGCTAGATTGGATGGTGAGTTGTAACACACGCACGCGTTTAGGTGTAGTCTCCTTTCGACTGAGGGCATCGGCCACCACATTGGCTTTGCCCGGATGGTACTTGATCGCGCATTCGTAATCATTCAGTAACTCGACCCATCGACGTTGTCGCATGTTCAACTCCTTCTGTTTGAAGATATGCTCGAGACTCCTGTGATCAGTGTAAATGGTGCACTTGGTACCGTACAGGTAATGTCTCCATATCTTAAGTGCGAAAACAACAGCTCCCAGCTCCAGATCGTGTGTAGTGTAATTCCTTTCGTGAACTTTGAGTTGGCGTGACGCATAAGCGATGACTTTATCCCGTTGCATCAATACACAACCAAGACCCTGAATTGACGCGTCACAATAAACCACAAAATCGTCTGTGCCCTCTGGCAATGAGAGAATTGGTGCGTTACATAGTCTATCCTTTAGGTGTTGAAATGTTGATTCCTGTGCGTTACCCCAACGATAAGTGACGCCCTTCTGCGTTAGCGAGGTGAGAGGTTGAGCAATCTTGGAGAAATCCTTGATGAACCTTCGGTAGTAGCCCGCCAAACCCAAGAATTGGCGGATTTCTGTTGGTGTATGGGGTGCAGGCCAGTTCTTGATCGAGTCTACTTTGGATGGATCAACATGAATCCCATCCTTGTTTACCACATGGCCTAGAAAGTGGACTACACGAAGCCAAAAGTCGCATTTCGAAAACTTAGCGTACAACTGTTCTGTTCGAGGAAGTTCTAAAATAAGCCGCAGATGACGCTCGTGCTCCTCCTGACTCTTAGAGTAGATCAGGATGTCGTCGATGAATACAATAACAAACTTATCCAGATAGGGCTTGCACACTCTGTTCATAAGATCCATGAAGACTGCAGGCGCATTTGTCAATCCAAAAGGCATAACCAGAAACTCGTAATGCCCATAGCGAGTCCTGAACGCTGTCTTAGAGATATCCTCGTCTCGGACTCTTAGTTGATGGTAACCTGACCTCAGGTCAATCTTCGAATAGTAGCTCGACCCTTGCAGCTGATCGAACAAGTCATCAATGCGTGGGAGTGGATAGCGGTTCTTCACAGTCACCCTGTTGAGTTCGCGGTAGTCGATACACATTCTGAAGGTACCGTCTTTCATCTTCACAAATTGTTGGATCTGAGTTTGATTTTGATTGTATTTTGTGTTTGAAATTAAGATGAAAGTGGATGAGTGTGCAGCGGAATTAAGATGAAAACAAACTTTACATACAATCAAACGAGAATAATACTTTGATCAAACATCTTTACACAATGAACCGAAAGATTGAATTTATTTCAACAACGATTACAATGATTGATGAATGAATGCAAACTCCCCCTCAGCCAGAGCTCAGTTGTTTGTTCGTGCAAAGAAGACGAATGATGCAAAAGAGCTAATAGAACAGTACAAAGTACTGAACTATTTATAGGCACTTGGAAACTACTGAGCATCTTAGCTGACGTCACCATGAAAGTGACATCTAACCTCCTAACAAACTCTAACCTCTGATCTATACAGACACTGCGTGTGTTAACTACTGCCAATACATTCTATTACAAAACAGACTTTAGAACAGCTGCTGCAACCTTCTACTGCTGTGAACCCAGCAGCACTTGTTCGGATCAGCAGTGCTTGACTCAAGGCAGTAGATTGAATCAGCAGGACTTTAGTCTTCCATCAGATCTTTACTTGAGCAGCAGTTGTAGGTCAGCACTTTGCAAGATCAGCAGATAGGAGGTTATCAGTTGTTGTAATCACTTTCAAGGGGAGAGACTTGTATGTAAACATCTGCTTATTCTGGATCCACTGCTCTGATCCAGTTTTGGCTTTAATTATCTGTTCCTCTGATAGGGTTCAATCCCAACAATCTCCCCCTGGAACAGATAATGCCAAAACTCTTCATTATTGTGGACATATTATTGCCTCATTAACAGCTCCCTTATCTGACCTTTAAATTGTAATTCAAAGTCAAGGGCATCTGTGTCTTCATCATCCCTGCTAAGTGGAAGATCAAGGAGATCCTGCAAATCTTCAAGACTCAGGCCAAGAGCTTGTTCCCTTGATATTTTCTTCACTTCTCCACCAGACCTGAGCAAAGTCAATACGCAGGTCTGTTTGTCAGTTTCCCACTTTTGTATTTTTGAGCCTGGTGGGTTTCTTGGGAGATGTTTATTAGCAGAAGTATTTGGTGAGGCTGGCCTATTCATCACTGGCTGAGCAGTGTTAGCAGAGTTTTCCAGTTCAAATTCTTCTTTAAACTTTCTCAACAAGCCTTCTTTCACAACGGCATTTCCAGTAAGAATTTCTTGAACTGTTTCAGCACCTAACTGGTTTTGTCTCCTTCTTTTGTAGATGGCAGTACCAGTTGGAGCAGTGGCTCTCCTGATTTGCAGCTTTGATGGTCTTTTTGAAACCGCTGCTTTAGGATAGTCAGGTTTTTGAGGAACTTTTGGATCTTTCTTTCTTAATTCCTCCAACCTTTTGTAGGATGTCCTGACCACAACTTCTTTCCATCTTGCAACTTGTCTTTTGTTACCATATTCAGCAGCAACCAGTTCTTCTCTCATTCTTTTCAGTTCTACCTGTTTGTCAGGTACATTTTTTCTAAACTTTGCCCAATCAGGAGGAGTGTGAATGACTTTCCCTTTTATCATCTCTTGAATTCTTGCTGCTTCAATTTCAAGCTCAGGAACAGTCCACTCTTTGTACATGTGTCTCTCTCCTTTGTATTTTTTGTGAATCATAATGCTTTCAATGTAGTCTTTCTTCAAAGTTTCAGCTGCTCTTTCTGAAATTTGTTGACTGACATTCTTTGCAAAACGTTCTAGGGAACTGACTTGTGTGAGCAGATATTGGTAGTATCTAGAAATTTCTTTGTCAGATTTCCCTTGTGTGTTTCTTTTCGAGATATCCTCTGCTTGCTTGGCCTTTATCTTCAAATATTCATCAACATTTTTGGGCCAGGGATATCCTTTGATTGATGGCAAACTCCTTTTGGCAGGGTCATCCTCATAATAAAAGGTTTTTATTTCTTCTCTAACAGCTTCTAGTTCAAGAGGAAATTGAACACCTGCAGGAGGTAAGGGCTTGTGCATTGGAACTGACGAAAGAGGAACTGGTTTTGGTATTGTGACAAGAGCTGAAGATTTTGAAGAAGTTTGGGATGGTGAAGTGACATCATCTTTAAGAATTAGCCTTCTCCTCTGTATTTGAGGAGGGACTGATGATGTTTTGGATGGAATGGTGGTTGTAGTGGCAGTAGATTGTGATAGACTAACAGTTGTTGAAACAACTGGTGTTCCAACCACTGTTGTCTTTACAACAGATGTTATAACAGCTGCTGTCTTCTGCTTTTTGGCAGGAGGTGATTTTGTTTTTGGTGGTGATGGTGGTAAAGCAGTGGATGTAGTGTGTGTTGAAGTGGTGTGTGTTGAAATGGGAGCAGATGTTGAAACCACTGAAGTACCAACAGTAGTGGATACATCAGAAGTTACAACAGCTGTTTTAGGTGGTGGTTTTGGAGCAGACTTTGAACGTCTGGTTGAAATGGATTTGGGTAGCCTGATTCTTCTTGTAGGCTTCTTCTTTTCATCAATAAGATTTTCATCATCTCTTGACCCTGAAGTACCCTGATCCGGATAATCAACTCTGGCTTTCTTTTTGGCCTCTCTATCCCTTTTTACACATGCAACTGCTTCTGCAAGTGCATTTGTAGTCACATCAATTTTCTTGCTTCCATCTGGCAGAGGGATTTTTTGGTCATATTTGAATTTTCTGGTGCAATGTAGAGACCATCCTCTATTCCCTTTCTTCTCCATTCCTGAATTTTCTCCCCCTTTTTGGCATTATCTTCGGGGAGTTTATCAATGAAGAAAACTGGTGGAGGAGCAGTGCCAGTGGTGTGCAGGATCTGAGATTTGAGAGCCTTTAGATCTGCCTGGGTGTTTTTGAACCTTGACTCCATTGCATTTCGCAGCTGTTGAACATGTTTTTCATGTTGCTGATCTGCTATTTTTGCTTGTTGATGGAGAAAAGGTTGAAATAGATTCCAGAGCTCTTTGGTAGCAGATGCCTGTTGTGGAGCAGGTGCTGGAGATGGAACAGCAGTGGATTGTACCTTTTGTGCTTGTAACAACTGTTGTAGCATATCTTTGAGTTCTGCAACAGAGTTATCAAGTTTTTCAACACGAGCCGTCAATTTCTGGTACTTTAAACCATCACCCAATTTAATGGGATCAACTGATTTCCCACTAACAGTGGTTTTATCAGTGGTTGAAGTAGGGAGTTTACTCCAAACATTAACCACTAATGCCCCTTTTTCTTGGTACTGGGGTCTTCTTCCTTCAACACTTGACAAACTTTTGATGTTGCCAGTAGGATAAATAAATCCACTGGTGGTTGGCAGAGGTGCTATAAAAGGAATTGCCTCCAAGGAAGACTTATTGATGTAACCACTGTCCAACTGTAAACCAGTGGGTTCAACAATTGTAGTGGCTGCTTCACTTGGATTACCACCAAGAGTTACTTGTAACTCAAGGGGTTTAACCTCCTCAGGTTGTGTTGGTGGGTTAGCAAAGAATGATACATCAGGCTCAGTCAATTGTTGAGGTATATTCTCATTAACAGGTGATTGAGAAGGACTGGGTAATGCCTGGTTCAAATCGATTGCATCCAACAGTAGTTGTGTTTTTGGTGGAATTGTGGATGTGATGGTGGGTGTAGAAAGCGGATTTGCCCCGGGCATTGAGCTGTGGATGATGGAAACGAGTGTATCCAGGGCATCATAATGTGGTGGCCCTTTGTGTACAACCTGTTCTTTTTGTGAAGAAGTAGGAGGAGTTATGGTTATGGGTTGAGATATTTGTACCAACTGCTGTGAGGAAGAAGCAGCACTGGTTTCTTGTGACATTGGTGTTGTCACAGGCATTAACTCTGGTATCTCATCCTCCAGAGTTGCCGTTTTGATTGGTTTGGGGGGTTTTGGATTTTTCTTTTTGTTTTGCTTTTTGGGATTGGTAGGTGTGGGTTTCAAAACAGTTGGTCTGCTGCTTTGATCACCTAGAGCAGTAGGCTCAGCAGCAGATACCTGAGGAGCAGTGGTAACTGCTAAATTCTGCTCAGGCACCCCTGCTTGTGTTTTGCAAGGTGCTAACATTCGTGAAAAAGTTTCAGATGTTAGGCAGTTTATTACAGTTATTTCACCTTGGTTTATTAAAGCTAAATCATCCTTACTGAATTTCTTTTCAAAATAGTAACTTAAAAACCTTGGAAACAGTAAGAATGATTTGGTTTCAACATTATGAACCAAATCTTTAAAGATTTCCCGAGAATAGTTAAAATTTTCTTCTTGAAGAATTTCATATCCCAGATTTTGAATCTTTATAGGGATCTCATTAAAAGAAGTGGTTTTATTTGAAACACATAGTAGGAGGGTATGAAATAGGAATCTGGTTGCAGGAGGAAAACAACCTTTCTCTAAGGTAAGTTTCTTCATCATTGTGGCTTCATACCCTCGTTCAATGAAGTCAATGTGCAACTCGTTTTTAGTGAAGAAAGTTTTACCTGCCTGATCATCGAGTTGGAAGACTTCGGAAATGGATTGTGGCGTGATTTGGACCTTTTTACCCTTTATTGAAGAGTGTATGGTGGTTGCAATGTCTCCTTGTTTTTCAAGGGTTGCATTCTTCCAAAACTCCCTTTGGGTCACCAAATAAATTGGTGCATCGGCGGTGAACAAAGTTTTGTACTTTGATTTTGCCATGATGTTGATGATGGAATCGAAAACATCGGTGGTTCCTGGTTTTGTTAGAAGACCCAGGAGATTGTGAGATGATTTGTATGGAATTTCAGTGGAAGTTGCCTTTTGAGAGGCTGTTTTCGATGATGATTTGGATGAGGGTTTTGCAGATGGCTTCGATTTTGTCATTTTTGAAACGAATGATCGAAGAAATTTGTGAGAAATTAGAAGAAAAATTGCTTTGAGAAGAGAATTTTTAAGAATTCAATTCGACAGTAAAACCCTGTTTTGATGGTGAGTGGGGGATTTTATGGGGAAGAGAATTGAATGCTGACGTGGCAGCCGTTACAAAAGGTCTGACTGCTATGTACTGCCCACGTGACAACCCCTGGTGAAAATGAAGGACAGTACTTTGATGAAAGCAACTGATGAAGGCAGTGGTAAGGAAACAGTGGATGATTTTCACTATCAGTGGATAGCATATCAGTGGATAAGACACTGCTTTTGAACAGCAGAGGTTACCAAGAAATGAGAGAACAGAGGTTGCCTTTCAACAGTGGGCAGGCTTTTTGAAGTAGAGCAGACTTTTGAACAATCAGTGGTTATGGCAGACTTTTAAGGATTTTAATGAAATTTTCATTTTTAGCTATTTTTAAGGATGGTTTTTTGCTTTTCTGAAAACATCTTGTTGCTTTTATTCATAGAAAAACAAGATGTTGCTTGTTATTCCATGTTTAGCATCCCAATCCTAGAGACCAGACTTTCAAAAGTGGCTGTATCAAGTGCTTTTGTGAGCACATCTGCCAGCTGGTCTTTAGTTGGGACATGATGCAGAGAAATCAAACCTTTTTCATAGCAATCCCTCACAAAGTGATGTCTGATGTCGATGTGCTTTGTGGTAGAGTGGGAAACTGGATTTTTGATGATATTTTCTGCTGCCTGGCTGTCCAACATGAGTGGCGTCTTTAAGGCAGTGATAACAAAATCCAGTAACTGATTTTGAAGCCACAGGAGTTGGGCTGTACAACTTGCAGCAGCAATGTATTCAGCCTCAGCAGTGGATGTTGAAACTGCTGCTTGCTTTTTGCTTTGCCAAGAAACTAAGCAATCACCTAGAAACTGGCACCCTCCTGAAGTGGACTTCCTTGTGGTGTGACATCCAGCAAAGTCACTGTCTGAAAAACCTGAAAGCTTGATATTCCCATTAGCTGGATACCAGATACCAAGTGTGGGAGCACCTTTTATGTATCTGAGAATCCTTTTTACAGCAATGAGATTTGATTTTCTGGGAGCTGATTGACTTCTTGCACAGACACATGTTGCAAACATGATGTCTGGTCTAGATGCAGTTAGGTACAATAAAGACCCAATCATGATTCTATAAAGTGTTTGGTCAATCAGCTCATCCTTTTCATCAGACATGACCAGCTTATTTGTTGCCATGGGTGTGCTGCATGGTTTACAATCATTCATATCAAATTTGGTTAAAATTTCTTTAGCATATTTGCTTTGATGAATGAAAGTTCCATTTTGCAATTGCTGTACTTGGAGACCAAGAAAGCATTGCAGCTCACCCATTGCACTCATTTCAAACTCAGCTGTCATGAGCTCTCTAAACTCTTCACACATTTTGGTACATGTGCTTCCAAAAATAATGTCATCCACATAAATTTGGACAATCATTAAATCTTTCCCTCTCCATTTAAGAAACAGTGTTTTATCAATGGTACCTCTTTTGAAACCATTTGAGAGTAGAAAGTTGGAAAGTGTTTCATACCAGGCCCTTGGTGCTTGTTTCAAGCCATACAAGGCTTTGTTTAGCCTGTAGACATGATCAGGATAAAATGGATCCTCGAAACCTGGAGGTTGACATACATACACCTCTTCATGCAATGTACCATAGAGGAAAGCACTTTTGATATCCATCTGAAACACCATCATGTTGTGGTTGACAGCAAAGGCCAGGAACAGTCTAATAGCTTCCAATCTTGCAACAGGGGCGAATGTTTCATCATAATCAATCCCCTCTTCCTGTCTGTAACCTTGAACCACAAGCCTGGCTTTGTTCTTGACAACAATGCCCCTTTCATCTGTTTTGTTCTTGAAGACCCACTTTGTGCCAATGGGACTAACCTCTTCTGGCAGTGGTACAAGCTCCCATACTTGTTGTCTTTTAAACTGTTGGAGCTCCTCTTGCATGGCTTCTACCCAGCTGTTGTCTTTTAGTGCCTCTTGGTACTTGACTGGCTGATGGAGTGATAGAAAACCAGCAAAAAGACAAATGTTTTGGGTTTGGCTTCTTGTGAGCACCCCTTCATTGATGTTGCCAATGATTTGATCAGGTGGATGAGATCTCAAGAAGATTAAATCTCCTTGGTATGGTATGATGGCATTTGTTGGTGAAGGCTGCAAATGTGTATCATCTGAGCTAACCACTGCTGGTGACTTTGATGACCCAGCAGTGGCTTCAAAAGGTGGTGGAATGGGAGGTAGTGAAGTGGACAACTGCTGACTTTTATCCACTGTTTGAGGACTTTTGTCAGTAGTGTTTGAGGATGTGGAAGCAGTGGTGAATGGGCTACTTTGGTCAACAACTGTTGATGTAGCAGTGGTTGAGCTTTGACAGATGTTTTGAACAACTGATGCTTTTCCCTTTGTGGCAGACCTTTGAGGGATGATGATTTCATACCCATAGTCTGGTGTTGTATCCTCTGTTGGACCTGCACTGTTAGTCTTGACAGCAGTATTTTCAAAAGTAAACTTTTCAAGATCAAACAGATCAGCAGGATTTGCTGGGATTTTCATTGAGGAAAGTTCATTAAACTTTACATTCAAAGTCTCTTCCACTGCCTTGGTCCGTGTATTGAACACTTTGTAGGCCTTGGCAGTGGCTGAGTATCCTAGATGATAACCACAATCAATTTTGGCTGCAAATTTTGAAATGGAATCTTTTAAGTTCAAAATAAAGCATGGGCAGCCAAACACCTTGAAGTATGAGATCAGTGGTTTGATTTTATACAGAATTTCATAGGCAGCCTTTTTGTGCCTGGGGTTTATTAAAACTCTGTTCTGGACATAGCAAGCAGTGTTTACTGCCTCTGCCCAGAAAGTTAATGGCAAACCTGAATCTGCAAGCATAGTTCTGGCAGCCTCAATCAAAGTTCTGTTCTTTCTTTCCATAACCCCATTTTGCTCTGGTGTTCTAGGGATGCTGTACTGCCTTACAATCCCTTTCTTCACAAGAAGGCATCCAACTCCTTATTTTTAAATTCTGTGCCGTTGTCACTCCTGAAGCTTTTCACTGGAAGGTCAAATTGCTTTTCAACCTGTGTCACAAAGTCTTGCAAAATGCCTGCAGTCTCATCTTTTGAGTGTAAAAAGAAAGTCCATGTAAACCTAGAAAAGTCATTCACAATAACCAAACAATATCTTTTCTTTTTGAGGCTCATGACTTGAACTGGGCCAAACAAATCCATGTGCAGCATTTGCAAACACTGGGTTGTTTTGGACTCTTCAATGGACTTGTAAGAACTTTTATGCTGTTTTCCTTTTAAACAAGAAATGCAATGTTCAGAACAAGAAAACAATTTTTGTGGTAGGCCTCTCACCAAACTATTTTTTGAAATTTCTGTGATTGTCTTAAGATTTGTGTGCCCCAGCCTTCTGTGCCAAAGTTCTGTCTCTTTGTTAGAGGCAGCTGAGAACAGACAGGCATCAGCTCTGGGACACTCTTTTGACATATCAACAACATAAACATTGCCACTTCTTTGAGCAACAAGTTTAGTTTGACCAGTTTTGATTATTGCTTCAATCTTTTTGACCATGTCTGGTCCAACAATCCTACAACAATCTTTTGTGAAGAATGACCCAAACCCTTCGTCACTCATTTGAGATACACTCAGAAGGTTGAATTTCAGATTGTCTATTAGATTGACATTTTCAAATTTTACATTACCAGATTGCACTGTACCAGACCCCAGAACTTTCCCTTTACTATTATTCCCAAAGGATATATCACCCCCTCCATGGATTTTAAAGTCTTTGAGGAGGGATTTACATCTTGTCATGTGCCTGGAGCCTCCACTATCTACATACTAAAGACTATCAAAGCATGCAGAAGCTCCCTGCACATGAAGTAAAAGGATTAGTTCATTAAGGACTCAAAAGCCAACAAGGCTTTGGATGGAGTCTCAACAATGTCTAGTATGGATGCAGTGTGATGGACAGTGGTTAAGTCAGGGATTTGGACAGTTTTAGTACTGTTTCTAGCTAACCACTGTTGGGGGTCTTGACCAATCACCTGCTGATAACCAAAAGGATGCCTGTTCACTCTGGGTTTAGAGGGCTTTTTGTAGACCTCATAAACGTGTGGAATCCTTTGGTAAGACTGTTTTTCCTTGCCTTTTCTGAACTGAATGGCAGGAGGTGCATCAGTAACCTGAACATCTCTTTTGACAGATGTATGGTTCAGCTGTTTTGTGACAGCTGTTTGAACTGGCACAAACAGTGGTTGTTTCTTGGTGAATTTGACAGATGGTGATGATGCTGATGAACTCAAGGATGTTTTAGCAAAGTACTCATTCTTCTTCACATCAAAGTTTTTGATATACACACATGCTTGAGTTTTATGGTTTGTTTTACCACAAACACTGCAACTTTCAGCTGAAGTAATGACACTTGTTTTGTTTAAATCATAAGCTTTTAAGTGGAAGCAGTCTTTTGTTAGATGATTCCTTTTCTCACAAAATTCACAAAACAAGTTATCAATTTTTTCTTTCTTCTTTCTCTTTTCAGACTCCTTTGCAGCAGAGGTTTTAACCACTGCTGGGATGTCCTTAAGAGGAATAACTTTAGCTTTTGGAGCTTTAACACCATCAGTTGATGTAAAGTCCATTGGCTTGAAATTTTCAAGAATATCACACTCATCAGACCATTTTGGTTTAAACTGATGATTTTCAATCTCCTCAAAAACAGAGGGACCCATTGGTCTGTCAAGTGTGATTTTGTTACCAAGTTTGTCAGTGATCTTCACTTCTTGGCCATTCTTGTTTGTGGTAATGAACTCAGCAGTCCCATCAGTGGTTGAGACAGATTTTCCAAAAGCAATGTTTTCATCATCATGTTTTCTATAGCCAACCCCAAATTTCACATTGCTTTTTATCTGTTTCTCAAGCATAACCTCATACCCTTTGCATGATTCCACCCATCTCTCACATGTGATCTGGGTGGATTCTAACTCCTTTTTGCAACCTTGGTATTTTTCTACCAAGGTTTGGAGTTGGGTTTTGGTTATGCTTTGCTCTTCTTTCATGCTGCTAATCTCTTTCTCTTTTTCAGCCAATTTGTTTTTAAGTTCTTTTAGAGATCTTTCAAATTTGACTTCATCAGATAAGATTTTATCACGAAGGTTTTCATTCACCTCTTTGATGTTAGCAAAAGCAATAATGCAATTGTTAGAACACAGTTTTTCAAGAACTTGAGGTGATACCTTGGCAGCAGCCATCATTGCACAATCACATTGAGGATTTTCCTCATCTTCGGCTCTCTCTTCTTTCTCACCTGCTTTTTCTTCTTCTGACCATGGATCTGTCAGTGGTTCAATCAGGGTGCCTGAACTTTCTCCCAACAATACTTCATCAGCCACAGCAGTAACCACTGCTTCAATCACCTCATCCACTGTTTCAGAAACCAGTTGTTCCTCTTCAGATTCAACACCATCCTGTATTGACTCTAATGCCATTAAACAAAATTCATCATGAGAAGAAACATTGGAAGCATAGAGTGCAAAATTTTCATCACTAAGGTCTTCAGGCATACTGCTCCAGTCAACAAACCCTTGAGTGAAAAAGCTTTGTTGATCTGGTTGTATTGCTGTTGGAGCAGTGGTTTGAGGTGCAGGTTGCACTTGTGCCTGAGGGACAGGGGTTTGAACATATTGGATCTGTGGAGCAGCTGTTTGGACATAATGTACTGGCACAGGGGCAACATCATAGTGAGCAGTGTTCATTTGTGCTGCTGGGGCATATTGGGCATAGTGCACAGTGTTTTGATTTTGAGGTCTAGGGTTTGAACTAGGATGAGTGACTATGGGGCCAGCAGTTTGACTCCTACATTCCCTAGCAAAGTGTCCTAACCTATTACACTTGTAGCACTTGATTTTCGATTTATCCAACCCAACCCAACCCTTAGATTCCCATGCAACCCTGGGAATTTTCGCCCTGTTCTTTTATAAAATTTGCTAGTTCTAACACTTAGCAAGGCCAGTTGATGCAGGATGTCCATTTCCTCTAAATCAGTGGGGTCAAAATGCTGTAGATCATTGAGTTCAAAGCTTAGATTGTCTGACATCTGGTTTTCGTTTGCAGTGAATGCATAACTTGTAGAGTGAGGATCAGGGTTGTTAAAATTTGCACCAGCAATTATGTCAATGAAGTGATCATTACCCTTCCTTACCACTACTCCCAGATTCTTCTTGACCCAAAAGAGCAGTGTTACCGAATGTATAATCATCAACGGTTTTTCCTGACTCTTGTAACTTCCTTTTCTGGTTCAACTCCCTTTCGTAGGTTAGGAGTCGACCATGGAGTTGGGTCAAGGTCAGATCCTTGAACTCAGGTGAATTTCGGGTGACAAAAGCTATGGTGTCCCATTTTTCTGGCAGTGACCTGAGGAACCTGCTATTTTGAGTTGACTTTGTAAAAGTGGTTTTAACAAGCCTCAGTTCACTGATGAGACAACTGAAACGCTCAAATTGTTGCGTCAGTGATTCACCTTTAACATGACAAAATGTTTCATACTGTTGGTTCAGGATTTCCCTATTGTTTTCTATGACTTCTTCGGTACCCCCAAACTGTTCCTTAAGCGCGTCCCACAATTCTTTGGCACTGTTACAATGTAACAGTCTAGCATATATTTCATTGGGCAGCGCTGATGCTATGATGCTAAATGCTTTAGCATCTAGTTCAATCCTTTGAAAATCGGTTTCGGTATAATTTTCAATAGGTTTTGGAACAGATGCTTTGGCATCTTCAGCGCTTGGCAGTGTAGGAACATGGGGACCAAAGACGACAGACCTCCAACAACCTGTGCTTTGTTGAGCAAGGATGTGACCCATCCTCCTCTGCCAGATGTTGTACTCATTTCTTTTTAGCATAGGTGGTTTAAAAAGCGAGCCGATGTTGTTTTTATCGTCCTGAGATTGTGACGTCATTCTTGTTGTTTTATAGATACTGAGAAATCAACTTTAATGGTGATTATTCCTTACTCTGTTTTTCAACGACGAACAAACGATCAGTATCAACTGTTTTGAGCTGAACTATTTACGTCAAAATGATTGTTAAATCAAATTTGACTGTTCTAGCTCTGATACCAATTGTTGGATCTGAGTTTGATTTTTATTGTATTTTGTGTTTGAAATTAAGATGAAAATGGATGAGTGTGCAGCGGAATTAAGATGAAAACAAACTTTGCATACAATCAAACGAGAGTAATACTTTGATCAAACATCTTTACACAATGAACCGAAAGATTGAATTTATTTCAACAACGATTACAATGATTGATGAATGAATGCAAACTCCCCCTCAGCCAGAGCTCCGTTGTTTGTTCGTGCAAAGAAGACGAATGATGCAAAAGAGCTAATAGAACATTACAAAGTACTGAACTATTTATAGGCACTTGCAAACTACTGAGCATCTTAGCTGACGTCACCATGAAAGTGACATCTAACCTCCTAACAAACTCTAACCTCTGATCTATACAGACACTGCTTGTGTTAACTACTGCTAATACATTCTATTACAAAACAGACTTTAGAACAGCTGCTGCAACCTTCTACTGCTGTGAACCCAGCAGCACTTGTCCGGATCAGCAGTGCTTGACTCAAGGCAGTAGATTGAATCAGCAGGACTTTAGTCTTCCATCAGATCTTTACTTGAGCAGCAGTTGTAGGTCAGCACTTTGCAAGATCAGCAGATAGGAGGTTATCAGTTGTTGTAATCACTTTCAAGGGGAGAGACTTGTATGTAAACATCTGCTTATTCTGGATCCATTGCTCTGATCCAGTTTTGGCTTTAATTATCTGTTCCTCTGATAGGGTTCAATCCCAACACAAATAATACTGGAGCTCCCCAAGGCGAAGAGCTAGGACGTATAAAGCCCTTATCCAAGAGCTCTTGTAGTTGCGTGGACAGTTCTTCTAGTTCTGATGGAGCTAAACGATAAGGTGCACGAGCTATTGGCGCTGCTCCAGGAGCTAGCTCGATTTGGAACTCAACTTGCCGATGAGGCGGTAGACCAGGTAATTCCTCAGGGAATACCTCAGGATAGTCACGTACGATCGAAAAATCTTCTATCTTCTTCTCTTTCTTTGAGGCATCTGTAACGAGTGCTAAAATAGCAGTGTGGCCCTTTTGCAAACACTTCTGGGCCTTAAGAAAAGAAATGATCCCCTTCACGGCACCACTCTTGTTGCCATGAATCACTAAAGGCTCTCCTCTGAACGTATGCGGACGATCTTTTCCTTGCAAAGGATCTCTGCTCGATGTTGCGATAACCAATCCATACCAATTACAATGTCGAAACTACCCAAAACAATAGGAATGAGGTCGATAGAGAAGGTCTGTCCAGCTAAGATGAGATTACAACCCCTAACTATGTGTGTGGCCTCAAGACTTTTACCGTTTGCTAGCTCTACCATGTGCTTGGTGTTCAAAAGTGTTGGGACACGCTTTAACATTTGACTAACTTTTAGAGACACATAACTGGTATCGGCACCCGAATCAAATAAAACATTAACATAAAAGTCGTCCAGTAGAAACTTACCCATCACGACGTTGGGATCATTCCTTGCATCACCCTGACCAATCACAAAAGCTCGACCCCTGGCACCGTTGTCACCATTGTTTCCCCCATTATTGTTTTCGTTCCCTTGGTTGTTGTTCTGATTCTGGTTCTGGTTCAACTGTGGGTAGTGTCTCTTGAAATGATCTTCAACATCGCACTGAAAACACCTCTTATTACCCTGTTGTTGCTGTTGCTGGTTCTGTGGGGCTTGTGGCTGCTGTTGTCAATTCTGGTTTGCAGGACGTGAGCTTCTGCAATCTTTGGCTTCATGACCAAGCTTGTTACATCTCTGACAACGATCTTTGTTACACGGCCCGCTGTGTTACAAATTACATCGATTACACTTAGGGTGGTTTCCCCTGTATCCACCCTGACTTCGATTACTAGAAGACTGCAGACTGGGGCTCCTGTACTCATCTGTCTGTCGCTGCTGGGACTGAGACTGAACCGAAGTGGAACCCTTACTCGAATTTCCATCCCACTTGCGTTTGTTGTCACTAGGAGCATCTGAAGTAGTTGTAGTAGCATTAACACGTTTTGGTAGTCTGTTCTGTTCTACTGCCTGATCAGTGAGACGATGAGCAAGTCGAGTGACTTGCTGGATGGTGCCAAGGTTAGCCGCGGTCACATGACTCTGAATTTCTGGTACGAGACCCTTGAGATACAGCTCGATGCGCTTGATAGGAGGGTCTACCATAGTAGGACACAAGATTGCCAGCTCGTTGGATCTTTTCGTATACGCTTCGATTTCCGATCCTGTCATCTTTAAGTTGAAGAACTCAACTTCCAATTTGTGGATGTCATCACGACTACAATACTCTTCCTTAATCAGATCCTTGAAATCGTTCCATGGGGTGGCATTAGCAGCAACAATCCCCAGCATTTGAACCTGAGCGTTCCACCACGTGAGCGCTATTCCTTCAAGAGTACCAGTAGCATACTTCACCCTACTTGCCTCAGGGCATTCACACATCTCGAAAACAGATTCGAGCTTCTCGAACCAGTGGAGGAGGCCTACAGCTCCTTCAGTGCCGTTGAAAGTAGTAGGTCGGCAGTCCATAAAAGTTTTGAAGGTACACGCAGGAGGCTATGCAGGTTGACCTGTCGTGTGTGCAAGAAGTGACAAAGTTAAGCACAAGTGTTGGTTTACGAGAGTAGGATCTAAAGATCCTAGAGTAAGTTGCAATGGCAGGTTATACCTCCTGCCTGAGTGGCTACGAGTGCTGCAGTAACTTGTTCATTGATTAGAGCCGTTAGCTGGGCTTGAGTTAGGTTAACGCGTCCACTCATGATCTTCATACCAAAGGAAACATGAGTGAGAGAGGTTCACGAAAGTGCGATGACAGAAGAGAGTAAGCACACATGGGTTTTCAAACAATAGTTGTTATGTTCATCTAAGCATACCATGAGCAAAGTACTATATAACTAGCAAGTAGGCAATAATAACATAAACCGTATCACCTATAGTGTTGAGCCTTGCACGTGGAGCGAAGCCTCGTTGTGGATCGTTGAGAGCACTGTACAGGTTATAGTCTGGTTTTACCAAAAAGTTTTCTCTTTTTAAAACCAAGTTCACTATAACCAATGGCTCTGATACCAATCTGTCACACCCCCAAATTTCCACTCGCGGGGTATCACCGCTTGGAGGCGTGACTGACCAGGATCAAGCCACCAATCATATTGAACATAGCGTATAAATAAAAGTAGTTTATAAAATCCAACACAATACAATTGGTGTCCAAACAAAACATAGTTTCAGTTGTAAGCGGAAGCATAATGTTTAAAACAATAACATATGTTTAATCGTTTCAAATGTTTAGCATGGCACACAGCTGTCCATGTCCCACAACGACTCTTCCCACTCCGATGCAAGCTCCATAGATACCTAACGACCTGCAAGGCATGTAAGAGAGAGTCAACAACAAAGTTGAGCGAGTTCACAGAAGATGTTTGTTTTAGAGTAGTTTCTCAAGAACTAAGAGTTTGTTTGCAACTATGCTAAATAAACTTTCCTGGTTTTCCAAACCATGATCGGTGGGGGCTACCCCATGTTATAAATTGCTAGACTAGATGCATATATTGGTGTCCTTCCCAAACCGAGGACAGAAGTATGTATATGAGTACATAGGTTTAGAGTAGGTGCCCTTCCCAAACCGAGGACAGTGGTACGTAATGAGTACGTAGGTTCAGCGCTGGCGTCCTTCCCAAACCGAGGACGGAGGCACGTATAACAACACGCGGGTTTAGCGCTGGCGTCCTTCCCAAACCGAGGACGAGGTTAAGTAGTCTAGTAGTGGTGAAAGTACAAGTTCCGTTTTAGTTATTTTATCCCATTCCTAAACCACCGGGAATCCCATGCCTTAAGAGTGTGAACTCACTTCGGTTTGCTCGGTAAGACAAATTACTCGCCCAATTCAATCAGTCAAAGCCTAGTATATACACGTACACCATCAGTTTGCATCCTCACATTACACGTATAGGTACAATCATAGCACATAGTAGTTGTACAAGTCCATGCAAATCATACATCACATATTTGATTCATATCAACACATAACTGTTTTTCAGTTTATACTAACGTAGTTAATCATTAACAAGCTTAACAGGCTTTACTGGGTTACTGTACAGTTTACCTACTTGACAAAACATCCCTGTTTCGTCGTGACTTCCCTTCGACGAAACCATCCATGTTTCGTCGTGTTCCCTAATCGACGAAACCCCTTTGTTTCGTCGACCAGCGTGATTCGCCGTCAACAGCGTTTCACCAACACTAGTTTCGTCGACATGCATGATTCGCCATATGCATAACTGTTACCCTAATAACTACTCCCGTAATTCTGGCAAACACCCTCCACATTCCCAAAATGGATCAAACAAGTCAACCCTAGTCATGAACCCTAGGTTACTGGATTATCATCATCACATATTCAAAACACTGATTCTCTAATCATACATGAACTCATTCCGGTTTAAACAGTGTAAGTTTTTCAAACAGGTTACATGTTATATCAACAAACATATAGATGCAACAATCACAAAACGTCTCAACATATATCAAACACGTGTACAATTACAAGGCAAACAAGTCGTGTAAACAAACAACTTAACAATAAATAAACAACTTAAACAATTAACGTGCAATTAATGCGAAGATGGAATCTTGGAAACTCGAGTTGTCACATCTTTTACCTATAATAGATGTCTTTTAGCTATAATAGATAACACGTTTTGGTACAATATCTACACATATGTATATGTTCTATCAATATCTGTTTACTAACTTTTGTAGTTTCTGTTGACTGACCTTTTTAACATGGCTTGACTAACATCTGATAGTTACTATCTATCCATCTGGTAAGCTCTGTTGGAGATAATGGATGACAGTTCTTATTAAAGTCTGTTGGAAAGCAACAGAAGTTTTTAAAAGTTAGTAGATAACTTTAGTTTGCTATCAACATAATGGAATTGCTGTTGAATAAATCTATTGACCATTAGTGTATATCAATTTTATAAGTCTGCACTAATTATTTTTTTTACTCTTTGTTGAATTCTAAATGAGATGTTGACCAAAAGTCTAACAGATGTTTACCAAAAGTCAAACAGTTGTTAACCAAAAATCAAACAGATGTTGACCAACAGATAAACAGATGTTGACCAAAAGTGAAACAGATTTTGAACCACTAAGAATCATAGTTTTGTCAATAGTTGTTTGACTTTGGTCAAACAGAGTTTTTGAAAACAGTGGTTTCACTTTAAGCAATCATCAATGGAATTGGTCAACTTTATTTGCAAAAATTGGTTTTAACTTTATTTGAATTTAAATTACAAGTACCGTATATTTCTCATTCTTATTGCAAGAATTGTTTTCGATCTAAAGTTAATAAAATATAGTATCTCAGATGGTTTTGAAAACAGTGGTTTCACTTTAAGCTATCCATCTGCTAAGCTCTGTTGAAGATAATGGATAACATTTTTTAGGAAAGTTTGTTGGAAAGCAACTGAAGTTTTTAACAGTTAATAGACAACAGTAGTTTGCTATCAACATAATGGAATTGCTGTTCAATAAACCTATTGACCATTAGTGTATATCTATTTTATAAGTCTGCACTAATTATTTTTTTACTCCCTGTCAATATGAGCTATGCATGGTTTTCTAAGAAACGACCCGTGTTTGCACACGGGTCTTAGCGCTAGTACTATATAATAAAAGAAAATTGATTTTAGACACGTGTCATTCATTGAAGATGTCTACATTTGTAATTTCCTACTTTTTCATACTTAATATTATTATTTACCAAATTGACACTTTTTTATTTAGTTTACCTTTATCTCATATTTTATGAAAAAAAATATCGATTATTCTATCTCTTATTTTCATATTGCATTTTTTTTTTTAAATTTAGTTTGTATTTATCTTTTCCGTTCAAATGGGACAGAAGTAAAATTATTGGGTTTCACATTTGTAATTAGTTATTTTTTTTATTAAGATGCTATCGTTCTATTTGCTCATGTTCAAAATGATCAGAAAAAAACTCAGTTATTTTTGTTTCTAGGAAATCATAATCCTTTTATTTGATTCAATCATTCTAGAAGTTTTAAAACTAAAATATAATCTATCATAATCAAATTCACATTTCAAAACCATCAAAATTCAACCTTTCAATAATCACAATTACTCACACGTATAAGCCCATATATAATCTAACCTACTTTTAATAAAGGATTCCAATTAATTCTACGTGAAATTTATAAAGACTTTTTGTTATACATTTAATTTCATATATAATCTAATCTAACTTTTAATAATGTATATATGTGTGGATGCTCGGAGGGCAAAAGTGAAATTGCACTAATTTTAACGTTATTTCACTAAATTTGTGAAAATAACGTTAAAAGCGACGGACGGTTAATCATGCATCATCATCATGTGGTGGCGTTGATAGCAGAAAGACAAAAGGGAACATGCACTAATTGGTCTTTGTCCTGATTGCTAAGTGTTATGTGCCTTATGTCCAAAGCTTGATGCAAAACTACTATCGAGTTGGGGGTCTTACTGAAAGCAGCCTCTACATCTTACTCTCCTCAGACCCTAACTTAGCTTTGCTATTTGTGGGATTTACTGAGTATGATGATGATGATGATGATGATTTAGTATATATAATTAGATTTATTCAACCCGTATAATACACGGGGTTTATAAAGATATAATTTTTTTTATTATTTAGTTTATTAAATTACATTTATCCAACCCGTGTAATATACAAGGTTACAAAATTACATTTATTTAACCCGTGTAATACACAGTGTTTTTAAAGATATAACTTTTTTTATTATTTAGTATATATAATTAGATTTATTCAACCCGTACAATACACGGGTTTTTATTATTTGGTATATAAAATTACATTTATTCAGTACAATACATGAGGTTCTTAGAGATATAATTTTTTTATTATTTAATATATAAAATTACATTTGTTCAACCCGTGTAATAAACGATATTTTTAAAGAATAATTGTTTTAATTTAGTATATAAAATTATATTTATTCAACCCGTGTAATACACGGGGTTCTAACCTAGTATAGTTATATAAACATTGGTTGCATATGTGCATTTTAAATGCATATATATTTATCTTTTTTTTATAAATATTAATAAGAATCTCATCCAACTTTTACCTACACATTTAAAATAAGTATCAAAGGGCTTGTAGCCTATCGGTATATTGCATAGTATAAAGGTGTTCATTTCTAAGTGGTTGAGGGTTTTAAATACATGGTGGACATTTTTATAATGTTAATTTACAAGATTTCTATGCATTATGGGTTGTACCTTGGGTTTTGTTGCTTTGACTTGCTTTAGGTGTTTGTTTGTTTGTTTGACATTTTGGGTCAGTGTGGGTTTAAACTGTTGTCCGCTTACCACGCCATATCCTTTACGCTCTCTCACTCTACACGGCTCTCTCTATCTGTCTCTCCCTCTCTCTACAATAAGGGCTACTTGAGTCATCTTCTTAGGCGACTTTCCGGCTACTTTAGGTAAGTTCTTTGATCGTTTGTTTACGTATGTTGTTCGATCAACTTGCTTATTAAGTCTTACTGTTTAAATAGTTTGTTTTAGTCGGTTTGTGTTACTTATGTGTGTTTTCGGCCAACGTTGCTGAGTATTTGCTTCAGGTGTTGACGTATGTTGTTTCATCATCTTCAATTTTGTGTTGTCGTCTTTCTAACTTTTGGTTTGCTGGCTTTGTTTCTTACTGATGTTACCGGAGCTTTACATCACGGTATGCTTATTGTTAGGTTCATCTATGAGGAAGACGCATTTTCGGGTTTGTTACAGTCGGATGATGTTTTGGATTTACCGATTACTTTTGATGGTTCGTATCTGATGTTGACTTTGATAATGTTTTGTTTGATTTTATGTTTTAACGTGCGATGACATACTTGCATTTCTTCAAAAGTAGTTGGATTTTGTGTCTTTGATGTTGGTTTGACGATGATGATTACTATTTAGTATTCGGAGACTATTTAGACTATTCGGTCCATTCTATGTTGGTTTGTTTAGACGTTGTTTGTCGGCTCTTGCTGTGATGACGTGTAATCGATTTGTGAGGATGACTATTTAGTTCGAACCTATTTTACTTTTGCGAGTGGTTATATGATGGTATACTTTTGAGATTGTTTTTGGAAGACTGTGTATTGAAGGGTACTCGGTCGGTTTGGGTGTTTGTTTAGCTGTATGAGACTATTTATCTTCTTTGGTTAGGTCCGTGATGTTTTGCTGAGATGATGGTTGTTTAGAATCTGTGAGTTGTTGGTTATTCAGTTAGTGAGGATGACTCAGTTGTTGTACGAGACTATTCGTATTGAGTTTATGTGTGTGTGATGCCATGCTGAGACACACAAACTTGGAGGTAAAACTAATAATGCATGGAAATATTTGAATTGATTCTTTTGAAAGGATTATGGTATGCCTCGGATATGTGATGCTTTGCTGTGATTTTTGGTAACATATTAATTATAAATTTATCTTTAAGTTATTTCGTTGTTGTTTTCGTTTTCCTAATGATGAGGTCGTGATGATGATTGGTTGTAGTAATTGGACTTCGCAAATCCAATCTAGATGGCAATTGTGTTGTATAAAGAATTTCTCTACACCTTTTACAACTGCAATTGCAGCCATGGTATAAGATTTGGGCGAAGGCGAATTCCGTTACTACAATTATGAGCCTTTGTTCATACTTTTTTTCACCGCTTTCATTTTTCTTTTGATTTGTTAAAGAATATTGTTCTTTGGGTTCATCAGATGCACTTTATATGCAAGTTGGAATCTAAAAAACATGTCGACCGTCGTTGGTGGATGTTTGTAAGTACTCATTTGCTTCTGTTTTTTGTTTAGTTGGTCGATAATGGTGAGGGCAAACTCCTCTGAGACTTTTTCCTTATTATTTATGTTAGCTTTGTTGTTGGCTTTTGAGTTTCGATGAGGTAAGTGACTTGCATACTTTGTCTATTTTATATATGAGACGTATGTTTTTTATGGTTTATGTTTACTTTCTTATGGCTATGAAGATGTTTTTTTTTCTAGGCATGGCAATGAAAGTGGATTTAATGCAACCATCACTTGCAGCAGATAACTTGAGCCTATACATGTGTTTAAATATTATTGATCACTAACATCTACTTTGATTTTTGATTGTATTATTTCCTTTTTGGGTTTTGATTGCCTAACCGTTTTCTTCCTTTGATTGGGTATTTCTACCACCTATATTTGTCGTTGCCGAGGGTAAGTTATGATTTTAATTTTCACGTCGTTGGTACAGCGTTTGATTATTGTTTTTGTTACATAACGTTGAATGTTAAGTCTAACACTAACATAGGGGATAGATTCATTCCAAAGTATTTCAAGAAGCGTTGGGAAATTCCTACTATGAACATGTATGATATTTTACATAGTGATATTTTATATGTTTTTTGTGCTTAAATTTATTGGCATTAGCAAATTATGCATTTTTGTTGTTTTGCGCAATAGGTTGTTAGGCTTTATGCAGAACTGCGTTTGCTCTGTTAATTTGTTATTTCCTTGTTGTCTGCCTAGTTGTGTACACATTTCAGATTCATGCTGTGTGCCGGAGTGGATTACATCATGGTAAGCTTAGAACTTATCGTCTTTTATTAATTGTCTTTTCTTATGTTCACGAACAATTACTTATTATTTTTATAGATCAACTGGCGCACGCAATTTCAAGACAGTTGGTGTTTTTTTGTGGTATTAACCAATTGGCGTAACCACTGATTAGGCCTTTTTTGTTGTGAACCTACAACCGGATGGAACCCATGGTGGGTAACAAACTGTCACAAAACATGATGCTAATGCTTTGTAGCACACAAAAATTCGGTTGAGCTTTTTTTTTTTTTTTTTGTTAAACTGTTATTTGTAACAACTTTGCTTTACATTATGTTAATTTACAAGATTTATGTGCATTCTTGGTTGTACTCTTTGCTTTCTTCATTTTCCTAACATTTTTTTATTTATATTGTATTACATTTTGTATGAAAGTGTCGTGTGCTACAAACTAAGAATACATAACAACAATTTGCACTATGTTTATGTTACAAAAGGTTTGCGTTTAACGTGTCTGCAACGCAACGCATAATTCTAGTTTGTGTAAATTTAGAAGTAACTTTAGATTAGGTAATGTGTGAGTTTGCGGTTTTAAAAAAATATAATCTAAAGTGAGTGATTACAAATAGTCGTTATAACTTCTATAAAACTAGAATTAAGCACCCCCGCGTTGCGGCGAGGGCCTAAAACTACGCCAAATCACATCAATGCCACACCGCTAGTAGCGACCACCAACACTGAAGTTGCGACGTGTTAATACGAAGAAATAAGACTGAAACATATAACATATAAAAATAACTATGTCGATTTAGGACCCATGCGTTGCGACAAACTTGTTAAATGGAAAAAATAGACGTAAAAACATTGAACCACACACGCACGTTGCGCCATGTTAACTTGCAAAATAACTTAGAAAAGAATAACTAAATCGATGTAGGATCCGCCCGTTGCGGCGAACTTGCCAAAGGGGGAAAATAGACACGTTGCGACATACCTGTCAAATGTGAAAAATAGACGAAAAATGTTGAACCACACACGCACGTTGCAACGTATTAACTCGCAAATTTTAGAATGAAACGTAAAACGAAAAACTTTCGAAAGATAAAAAGTATGGGGGACCAAAGTTGTAAATAAAAAAGTTTTGAGTTAAATTATAAAAGATGAAAAGTTTTGGGTTAAAAGTAAAAAATCATAAAATTTTTTTTGAAAAACACCCTATGCTTAGGGTATAACAACACAATGCAACAATTTCTTGCTAATTTATATTATGGAAATATCCAATTCTTGTTTTAACATTCATACAAAAACCATAAAAATGATCATGAGATCCTTATCAACCAAACCTAACCGTCCCTCTAATTCAGTTCAATCATTAAGTTATTAATTATTAATTATTAAATGGGTATGTGAAACTAGTCTAAAAGTTCTGATATCTGATTAAAACTTCAATTTGTTCTTAGACCAGAGGGTGGGTATGGGGCACGGCGAGGCCCGGCGTCGCTCCGGAACACCGCCCCCATAAGCCCGGCGCGTCGTCTCCGTCCTTCACAAGCCGGGTTCGACAGGCTATTTTCCTCTCTTCTCACACACACAGCTATACATATATATATATAAAGAGGTTCATCCCCCACCCCCTAGATCCATCCCCTTCAAGCCCACTTATATGGCGGTGACGTGACAGCCCATCCTCTTAGGGATGAGGCTCTACATACTCTCCAGCCTTATCTAGTAACAGTTGAAATACTTGAAACTTTTATCGACCATTATACTTATCTGACATCATGCTTATTAACTAACCAAATAATACTTTATTTTTGTTTTTATAATACCACGAAAGAATCTTAACCATCCAAAAGAAGGCAAAGCCAGTGGAATCGTCGATCGAAAGGACAAAGACAAAACAACTTAGAAAAACATTTACAGATATACGTTATTGTTAGTTGATGAATAAGGGACAAGGGGGATTGTCCAATAAAGTGGTATTTATTTTATTGTATAAAAATGATAAGGAAGACTGTTATAAGAGCCTAGTTTTTTTCTTATCCGTTCTACTGTGTCACAAATACGGACATGTATTACTCGTCCAGCCACCGTCCGGTCTGTTTCAAGTCCGGACTGATGGAGCTCCTACGAATTTCTAGGGGTTCTTGATGAGAAATTTGAGAGTTTCTTGATGCAATTAAACTTGGGGGTCTCTTGATGTTATTTTAATTTAAACCATTTTCAATTCATGGCTAGGTGTTTCAGATCCTGCAGATCTTTGGATTTTGTCGAGATTACTCACATGCATGTGAGCGGATCTTCGGATCCTTGTCGTAAATTGGACTGGACGAGTGAAAAGCACCATGCTGTGTTGTTGGATCTGTGTTGTTCTTCAGGTCTGTGTTCTTATATTTGTGTTGGTTTGATGATTTTCAGATCTGTGGGTGTCGAGGAGATGATGTTTTTTTTTATAAAGGGTCAGACTATTTGGACACCTTATCTGCCTATTTGGACACCTTATCTGACTATTTGGGTGTCGAGGAGATGATATTTATTTTTAACCACCACAAGTGGCCTAGTGGTGGAGTGACTTGGGTTCTCCAATGGAGACCCAAGTTCAATTCCCATTAGTGCCACTTTGGTGGCCACCGACACCCGCTTTAAAGCCGGACCGAGGACACTCGAGGTCTCGGGTTTGAAACATGTTTCTTACCCCTCTTTGATGGCTATGGGTATTTGCCGCCAGGGATCCTTGTCGGGTGGTGAACTGGGAAGGAAGATCCCTTCCGCGGTCAGGGGTACCGTGCATCTACCCCTTATCTGCCTATTTAGACACCCTTTGCCTCGTATAGGCCTCGTATAGGCCTATACGAGGCGTATAGGGTTACATCAAAATCAGTGTCTGACTCATGTCACTTCTGGTTTGACCCCTTCAAGACGCCTCGTATACGCCTATACTGGGCGTATAGGACCCTTCGTATAGGCCTCATATGTGACCCTTTGCCCCTTATATGCCTCGTATAGGCCTATACTGGGCGTCTTGAAGGGGTTTTTTTTTTTTTTTTTTTTAAACAAACATTTTATACAATATTAATCGTTTTATCAAATTTTATACAAAAACAAGTTTTTTTTATTTTAAATAATTAATATTAGGACCCCTCGTTGGTTTTTTTTAGTTGAAAAATAGATGTTTTGGTAGGGTAATTTGATTGTTTTTTGAGGGTGATGTTTTTTGAGTAAAAAAATGGTGTATGGTATAAGTCTAGTATAGGTCCCATATAGGTCTTGTATAAGCCTATAGGCCTAAACGGGACTTAAACCACACCTATAGTCCTATACGAGTGTTGTATCTTATCCAATAGTCTAATATCGTATTGTATTGTATCGTATCATATCGTATCGTATAGTATAGTATAGTATAGTATAGTGTAGTATAAGTCTCGTATAGGTCTTGTATAAGCCTATCGTGTTGTATCGTATCGTATAGTATAGTATAGTATAAGTCTCGTATAGCTCTCGTATAGACCTATATGGAACCTATACGAGACTTATACTATACACTATACGATATAATACGACACAATACGATACGATACAATACAATACGATACTATCGTATCATATAGTGTAGTATAGGTCCCTTATAGGTCTTGTATAGGCCTATCGACGTATACGGGCGTTGTATCGTATCGTATAGTGTATAGTATAAGTCTAGTATATGGCCCCTATAGGTCTTGTATAAGCCTATAGGCCTAAACGGGACCTAAACCACACCTATAGTCCTATACGAGTGTTGTATCTTATCCAATAGTCTAGTATCGTATTGTATTGTATCGTATCATATCGTATCGTATCGTATAGTGTAGTATAAATCTCGTATAGGCATTGTATGGGCCTATGGATGTGGTATCGTATCCTATAGTATCGTGTTGTATCGCATCGCATCGTATCGTATAGTATAGTGTAGTATAAGTCTCGTATAGGTCTTGTATAAGCCTATCGTGTTGTATCGTATCGTATAATATAGTATAAGTCTCGTATAGGCATCATATAATTAATATTAGTGTTATTATAATTAATATGAGTTTTTTATAATTAATATTAGTGTTATTGATATTAATATGAGTTTTTTTATAATTAATATTAGTGTTATTATAATTAATATGACTTTTTTATAATTAATATTAGTGTTATTATAATTAATATGAGTGTTATTATAATTAATATGAGTTTTTTATAATTAATATGAGTTTTTTATAATTAATATTAGTGTTATTATAATTAATATGAGTGTTATTATAATTAATATAGGTCTATACGAGAGCTATACGAGACTTATACTATACTACACGATACAATACAATACAATACGATACGATACTATAGGATATGATACAACGCCCGTATACGTCGATAGGCCTATACAAGACCTATAAGGGACCTATACTACACTATATGATACAATAGTATCGTATTGTATCGTATAGTGTATAGTATAAGTCTCGTATAGGTCCCATATAGGTCTATACGAGAGCTATACGAGACTTATACTACACTATACGATACAATACAATACAATACGATACGATACTATAGGATATGATACAACGCCCGTATACGTCGATAGGCCTATACAAGACCTATAAGGGACCTATACTACACTATATGATACGATAGTATCGTATTGTATCGTATAGTGTATAGTATAAGTCTCATATAGGTGCCATATAGGTCTATACGAGAACTATACGAGACTTATACTACACTATACGACACAATACAATACGATACGATACCATAATATAGGATATGATACAACGCCCGTATACGTCGATAGGCCTATACAAGACCTATAAGGGACCTATACGAGACCTATACCACACTATATGTTAAAAACAATGTAATATTTCTACGATCGAATATTTTTAAAGGCCGATCTTGAAAACGGTAAAATATTTTTATAAAAAAATGAAACTTTTCTTAAAAAACAACTCAAATTACCCCACCAAAACACCCATTTTTTTACTCAAAAAAACACCACCCTCAAAAAACAATCAAATTACCCTACCAAAACATCCATTTTTCAACTCAAAACAACAACAACGAGGGGTCCTAATATTAATTATTTAAAATAAAAAAACTTGTTTTTGTATAAAAGTTTGCTAAAACGATTAATATTGTATAAAATGTTTGTTAAAAAAAAAAAAAAAAAACCCATTCAAGACGCCCAGTATAGGCCTATACGAGGCATATAAGAGAAGACAAATTTACCCCCAGTATATGCCTAAATCAGGGGCTAAATAGTCTTTTTTCGCCTAGACGCCCAGTATAGGCCTATACGAGGCATATACGAGGCAAATAAGACAAAATATGACATAATCAGAGATTCTCTTGGAAATTGAGAAAGGTTATACGCCTCGTATAGGTCTATACGAGGCATCTTGAAGGGTGTGGAAATAGGCAATTGGGTGTGTGAATATGTAGACCCTTTATAAAACCGGACAAGGTCTCATTTCAGCTTCAGCGACGTTGAAACTGGCTTGTCGAACCCTAACCAGAAACTCTAAACCCTAAGCTAAACCCTAAAATCTAAACTATAACCCCTAAAAGCTCAACCTTAAACCGAAAGCTAAACCCTAAACCCTAACGTTAACCCTTAAAGGTACACCTTAAAGGTACACCTTAAAAGCTAAATCCTAAATATATTTGAGTCAGTTCCAACGTCGCTTAAATGTATTCAATCGGAGTTCAGTTTGACCAAGTATCTTACGTTTCTTATGTTAACATCTGTTTGTATTTGATTATACCTTTATATAATATATACCAAGTTACGAAACGTGCGCATTTGTTACACCTTACACGGGTTGAATAAATAGGATATAAAATAGTTAGTAATAGATATAATATTATTGAAATTGTAAAAAGTAGAATATAAATGGTGAAATAAGATAAGCAGGAAAAAAAATCTTAGGCTCGCAAAATTATTACGTATAATACAACAAGTTAATTATTTATTAAGTATGCAAAATTATTACGTATAATACAACAAGTTAATTATCTATTAAGTATAGATTTGTATGTATTGTATATGAAGCATAAAAAAATTAGGTACACGCTTATACTTTCTATCTCCAACTACCTTTCATGCATCATTATCAAACATATTGGTTCCGGAAAAATCGTACATCAAAAAATAATGAATTCAAGACAAGAAAAGCTCTAAACAACAAGAACGGTTGCTTGGTAGTTTGCTAAACAAATCAACAGAAAAAGAAAAGCATTGGAAACTCAATACCAAGTCAACACTAATAAAAAAATACCAGTTGGAAGTTTAATTTGAATAAGTCAGAAGAATTTCCTTGTGGTTGTAGTGTTTTCCGACGAAGATTCCGGCGGTGGTTCAACTTCAGCATGTCCCAATCTCAGCTCAAGGTCCACATCCTCTTCCGCCGTGTCATGATGGTCGAAAAGTAACAAATCACTACAAGAAATAACCACTTTTAGCGGCGACACCATTAGCGGCGACAGGCCAAATGTCGCCGCTATTGGTCGATCCGCATCCCGGAGTCTGAAACCAAACCCCAGCCGTTGATCCTTATCCTGATCTAACGGTTGGGGATTTAAAGGGCATTAGCGGCGACAAGACAATAGGCATTAGCGGCGACAGTTGTCTCCGCTAAAAGTCAATCCGTGTGAAGCTTGAAAAGAGCTGATCTCTGCCCTTGATGAGAGTATGATCCAACGGTTTGGGTTCCTTCCTGCTTTCTCTTCCTTCAACAAAAACACTCACCCACAAACACAAACACAAACACAAACACAATCACCAACTCCATCATCTTCACAACAACAACAACCTGTTACCACCACCACCGGATCACCACCACCGTGAAGCAACCACCGCCATCTTCACAACCAGAGCATCGCCGGACCATTACCGGAGCATCGTCGGAGCACCTGCATCTTCACCGGAGAATCACCTGCATCGCCACCGTCAACCACCACCGTAAATGACCGTCTTCTTCGTCACCGGAGCACCTTCTCCGTCAAGCTCCGACTTGTTTTTTAGTTTTATGTAGAAAATGTGTAATGTAATTTTATGTAAAAGGATTTGTTTGAGTTTATGGATGTATATATAAGATTTGAATGATAACACGGCGAGGAATTTGTGTTTATGCTTTGTTTGAGTTTATGATACATGAGATTTGAATGAAAAATTTGTGTAAAATGTTTTGTTGTTTGAGTTTATGAAGATTTGCAGGTCTCGGGCGAGCTTTCCGGCAATTCTCCGGTAAAAACATTAGCGGCGACGCTGACCTTTAGCGACGACAGGAGGCCAATAGCGTCCGACCAATACCGGCGACCATTTACCGGCGACGTGTCGCCGCTAAAGGTCAATACCGGCGACAATTTTAACCAATACTGGCGACAGCTGTCGCCGCTAAAGGTGGTCCATTCTTGTAGTGAATTCCCTTGATTAGATATCACGAAAGGTTCAGCTGCGGCGGTTCTACGTGGACGTGTGGGAGAGGGTGGTTCCATGGTGGCTATAGGTGGAGTGGTGGTGTGTTTGAGCTTGGTTTTGTCTTTACGGTGGATGTTCATATGGCCTCCAAGAGCTTGTGCATTAGTAAACCCTCTTTTGCAGAAATTGCACTCGTATGATCTTGGTGTGTGGGTTGTAGTTTGTTGGGGTTCGGTGGTGGGGGACGGTGGTTTCGGGTGGTCGGAGGTTTCTGAAGACGGTTGATCGGACTCCATTGGTGGCGGAGAAAGATTTAGGGTGGTCAAATGATGGAATATAAAGGTGGTAGGTTTATAATATTGTAAGATATAACGGCCTGCATATTTAACCTATCTTTAATTTGGATTAAGTTAAAGATAACTTTTTTTTTTTTTTTTCACATGTGAACTTCATAACAGACGGCTAATTCACACTCCTAAGACGCAGGCCTGTCACCACTCATTACCAGGACTATGTTATCTTAACCGGGCCCACACCTGGTCGATAGGAGCGTTACGCTGTCCCCGAGAAAATTTCCAGCCTCCTGCCACATGACAGGAGTTGCACCCTTCACAAGAGCCGACCCTCTAGAGTAAATGCACTGTAGTAGAAAACTCGGGTGAGATCAAGTGAAAGATAACTAATTACTAATTTCATTTGGATGTTGATATAGGTAATACTGTTTTTATAATTTCTGACTTTTAAAATAAACTAAGCAATTCTTTTATGGTAGACAAGTTTTTAAGCAATCTATCAGGGCCGGCTTGGGTCAAGTGCAGGGTGGGCCACCGCACAGGGCCCAACCTCTCAAGGGGCCCAAAATTTTATTTATATATATGTTTTGTGTACATATAGTTTTTGAACTGGAATTGGAACACATAAATTATATTGCCCAGTGGACTAGGCCCTCTACTTCCATTGAAGAAACAAGAGTTCGAGACTTGTTCTTAACTTATTTCTTTAGTTTTTTTTTTTAATTTTTGCTTAACCCCTTGTGTACCTATTTTTGGGCTTTGACCAGCCCATTTTTATTGGTTTTAATTTTAATTTTCTTTCTTTTCTATTTTTAGTTTTATAGGTTTTAATTCTCTTTTTCTATTTCCTTGAAGCTTTCTTTTCTCTTTTTAGTTAATTATGTAAATGTTCTTTTTAAAATGTTTTATATAATTAGATTTGTAATATACTTTAAGTTAATAATAAATTAAGTTAACTTATTATCGAAAAAACATATTATAATGCGTTAAGATCTTAAATATATTTAGTTTTGGCTTATTTAGGGAGCCATATATATTGTTAATTTTTTTTATATATAAGTTTATACTAAGGGGCCTATTTTTTTCACTCGCACAGGGCCTTAAAAGACCGTCGGATTTTCGGGGACGGCCTTGCAATCTATTTTATTCATTCACCATCAATACTAAGTGCTACTGCTGGACTGTTTAGATAACTTTCTATTTCCTAATAATTTAATAATGCTCACATACATTTTTAAATAATTAATGAGTTTTGATAGAACGTTATGGTTAAAAGATAATTTAGCGTCTTTTAAGATGTTGACTGTAAGAAAAAACTTTGTGTAGTCGTAATCATGTGAGTGTTTTGTTATATTTTTTTATATAGTTATAACGTCATGTAAATATCTGTTTTTATAAATTATCTATGTTTAATTACATACACGTCAATAAACCGTTTGTGAACTATTTGATGAAAAATACGTTTATATTTATTTATTTAATAAATGATCATATACATAAGAAAATGTCTTGTTCACATATTTAAATGAACAAATATGAAAATGTACATATGCCATGTTCAATCATATACGTCCGTACACGTGTGTTTGTGTTATTTTGTTTAGTTAGTTTGTGTTGGGTTATTTACCTGCATTTATTTCCGCTTTTTTATTTTCATTCACTTACGTTTGTTTGTGTTATTTCATCTGCGTTAGTTTATATTTGTTCATTTACGTTTGATTATAACATGTTCAGGTTTATTTATTACTAATTTTAGTATAGAGAAAAATGCTCGGATAGTCCCTGTGGTTTCGCCTATTTACACCTTTAGTCCCTAACTTTCTAAAATTACTTAAATAGTCCCCAACTTCTCATTTTTTGTTCCCGGATAGTCCTTGCGTCTAACTTCAGTTTGTTTTCTCTGTTAAGAGGGTATGAAATAACAAAAATACTCTTTCCTTAAAAAGGCCAAACCACAGGGACTATCCGGACATCTTCATTTTTATTTATAAAACTCCACCACCACACTTTATCTTCAACCTCCACCTACCATCACCTTCCTCCACCCTCCACCATCACCGCTACGGTCACTCTCCACCAATTTGGGCTTTATGTTTGAAATCAGTTAATTAGATCATGTCACAAAAAGAAACATCAAAACCGAAAATGGGTACTGCAACAATTGTGGAGATTATACTTGCAATCATCTTGCCTCCTCTTGGCGTTTTTCTTCGATACGCTATTGGCGTAAGTCATATATATATAGTTTTTTTTTGTTTTTAATTTGTTAATTTCATTTGAAATGGAGTATGATTGAAATGTGTAGGTGGAGTTCTGGATTTGCTTATTGCTGACGATACTCGGGTATCTTCCCGGAATCCTATACGCAATTTATGTTTTAGTTCTCTAGTGCTTTTTAATTTCTTACTTTTCTGGTTGGTTGGAATATGATTAGTAGGTTGTTTGTGATCAAAGAATTTCAGTTTTGTGTTTGCATATCTTAATTAATGTTTTAATGTGCACCAATTTGGAGAGTGACTGTGGCGGTGATGGTGGAGGGTGGAGGAGGGTGATGTGGGTGAAGGTTGAAGATGAAGTGTGGTGGTGGGGTTTTATAAATAAAAATGAAGAAGATGCCTGGATAGTCCCTGTGGTTTGGCCTTTTTAAGGAAAGGGTATTTTTTTCATTTCACACCCTCTTAACAGAGAAAACAAACTGAAGTTAGACCCAGAGACTATCCGAAAACAAAAAAATGAAAAGTTGGGGACTATTCAAGTAATTTTAGAAAGTTAGGAACTAAAGGTGAAAATAGACAAAACCACAGGGACTATCCGAGCATTTTTCTCTTTAGTATAAAACCTATTTAGTGTTCATATTTTAAAACCCTTTTTTTAGTCCATTAACGTTTATCCTTATCTTTATCTAAATTAATAAATAGGTTTTATACTAAAGAGAAAAATGCTCGGATAAATATAAATGATATATATATTTATCCTTATCTTTATATTTATCCTTATCTTTATCTAAATTAATAAATAACTTTAATTTTGCAATTTAGACCCTTTGATTTTTTTACTTTTAACCGAAAGTTTTTATCTTTTGCAATTTAATCCCAACTCTTTTTTATTTTCAACACCATACTTATCATCTTGCATAAGTTTTTCGTTTCGTTCTAAATTTTGTGAGTTAATGCACCGCAACGTGCGTGTGGGGTTCAACATTTTTTTCGTACATTTTTTCCCGTTTGACTGGCCCGTCACATCACATCTATTTTTCTCCGTTTAACAAGTTCGACCAAAGTGCGGGTCCTGAATGACTTGGTTATTTTTTTCTGTGTTTTACGTTTCGGTTTAATTTCTCTGCAACGAGCGTTCGCGATTCAAAGATTTTACGTCTGCTTTTTGCTCGACGTTATTTTTTTCGTTTTTATTTAATTTGTTTTTACGAGCTTTTCCGGTGTTGGTTGTTACTGATAGTAGTATAACATTGGTATTACTTGACACAGTTTTACAACAACAAATTATATTTAAATATATTTCATAATTCAATATTTAATAAATACGAGCATAAGATTTTAATATTTCATAATTCAATATTTAATAAATTGAGCATAAGCTTTTAATATTTCATAATTCAATATTTAATAAATTGAGCATAAGCTTTTAATATTTCATAAAGCAAAAAAAGGAGGTAATTTGACCCAATCGCAGAACCGGTCCCAGACCCTCGTTGAAATGCAGCATCCCGAAAACAGATGGTCCACCGTTTCAATCCCTTCACCGCAAAGAACGCAAGACTCCGACTCAATCGTAATATTCCTCCTAACCAGCGCTGTCTCGTCGGAATTCTATCGACCACTGTTCTCCAAACGAAGATCTTACATTTAGACGGAACCCAACCACAATCGTTGAACGAAAAACTCACCTCCTCATTATTGGCTTTTGAAATTATATGGAGACATTCTCTCCATTAATCTTCTCCCTAATTTTAGTCCATGTTTCCTCTCCCTAATTTTAGCCATAATAGTTGATTCTTTTTTTTATTTTGTCCTTTGTATTCTATATAAACAGAGTCATACTCTCTGTTCTTGCATTAAGAAAAATAAAAACTCAATAAAAAGGGATACCTTTGAATTTCTTAATGGTATCAGAGCAGTGATCCCATTGCTCGATTAAAGGCACATGACGGGTAGATTTAGTGATGATGACGATGATTGGGTTGTGGATTCGGGAGCCACCGAACACACAACTTATCTAAACAATATTCTTGAAAACAAAAGAAAGGATCCTCATGAAATGCCTGTGGTTATTCCTAATGGTGATGCGATCCCGGTTGAAGAAAAGGGTGACTATACTTTACCAGGAGGCACCAAAATAAAGGGAATATTGCATGTCCCAAAGTTTACTTGCAATCTTCTTTCCATCAGTCATTTGACTAAAAATCTTCAATGTTCTGTGACTTTCTTTCCTGATTTTTGTGTGATGCAGGGTCTCCGTTCGAGGAACTTGATTGGTGCGGGTAAGTGTAAAGGAGGTCTATACCGAATGGGGATGTTTGGGAAAGAGAGAAAGGCTATGACTGTTACAGTTGAAAGATGGCATAAAAGGTTGGGACATACATCTCAAGAGAAACTTGCTAAGGTTGATTTTCTCAAAGGTGTTTCTTTTAATCTTAGAAATAATGTTTGTGATTCTTGTTCTAAGGCTAAACATACGAGATCGCCTTTTCCATTAAGTAAAATTAAAACCAAAGGATGTTTTGAGTTATTGCATTGCGATGTGTGGGGCAAATATCGCATTCCTTCACTTTCTGGGGCAAATTATTTTTTGACAATTGTTGATGATTTTAGTAGAAGTGTTTGGGTTTTTCTTATTAAATATAAAAGTGATGCTAGTACTTGTTTGGTCAATTTTTGCAAGATGATTGAAACCCAATTTCACAAAAACTTCAAGAGAATAAGGTGTGATAATGGCGGGGAGTTCACATCAAACCTTATGTTGAATTTTTACTCTAAACAAGGAATTTTGTTAGAAACCACGTGTCCACATACGCCTCAACAAAATGGAGTTGTTGAGCGTAAGCATAGACATTTGCTTGATACGGCACGGGTTTTACGGTTTGAAGCTAATTTGCCAAAACGTTTTTGGGGGGAATGTGTTCTGACGACGGCATATATTATCAATCGATTACCTTCTAAAACTCTTGGTGACAAAACTCCATATGAGTTGTTGTTCAACCAAAAACCCGAATATGACCACATGAGGGTCTTTGGTTGTCTAACTTACTTTTGGAGTATCGAAACAAAGGGTGACAAGTTCGAAGTGAGGGGGAGACCCGGGATTTTCTTGGGCTATCCTCCAGGAGTAAAAGGTTACAAAATATTTGACATTGAAAGCAAAAAGGTTGTTGTGTCACGAGACGTGAAATTTCATGAAAATACATTCACATTTCCCGTTCAAGCCCACGATATTGTTCCAGCGCAAGCCCATGATAATGAAGATGTGTTCATTCCTGTTCAAGCCCACGATGATGAAAGCCCACATCAAGAACCATATGTTACTTCTAATGAAATGCCTAATGATGGGCCTATTTCCAGCCCACAAACCGTGGGACATGAGGATGCCCATATGACTCAAGAAAATAATGGTGAAAGTGATCCAACAATAAATCATGAAGAGATTTCTCACCAAAACCGTGAATCACATACCAATGTTGAAACCTCACGACCAAAGAGGGATCGAACTCAACCCAAACGACTTCACGATTTCGTTGTGAATCTTCCCCCTTCGGTCGACCATACACATACCGCAACAACTCAAGACGCCTCCACGGTACACCCTATAGCCAATTCTCTTTCTTATGCTCACAAAAAAATTTTGGCGGCCATCACTACTGCTAATGAGCCGAAACATTTTAAGCAAGCTATGAAAGATCCAAGATGGATTGAAGCCATGAAGAAAGAAATTCAAGCCCTTGAGCAAAACAACACGTGGACTCTTGAATCCTTACCGGAAGGAAAACGAGCTATTGATTCTAAATGGGTCTACAAGATCAAGCATAAACCAAATGGGGATGTCGAAAGATACAAAGCCCGCCTCGTAGCAAAGGGGTTTACTCAAATTGAAGGAGAAGGTTTCCATGACATGTTCGCTCCGGTAGCAAAGTTGGTGACTGTTCGAACATTACTATCCGTGGCCACTAAAAACAATTGGCTCATTCACCATCTTGACGTCAACAATGCCTTTCTGCATGGCAATCTAGAAGAAGAGGTGTACATGAAAATACCGCAAGGTTTTTCTAAAGAGAATGAGGATCGGGTATGTCGTTTACGAAAATCTCTTTATGGTCTCAAACAAGCATCAAGAAATTGGTATCAAAAATTTACCACGGTTCTTCTCGGCCTCGGGTTTTGTTCATCCAAATCGGATCATTCTCTCTTCCTCTACAAAAACACTGAAACATTCATTACTATACTCATCTACGTTGATGACATTATCATGGTTGGTAATAATTCCAAGAGGATACAAGAAATCAAGCAATGTTTGCATGAAAAGTTTAGCATCAAAGACCTAGGTGAACTGAAGTATTTCCTTGGCATTGAAGTGGCAAAAACCCCTCGTGGTCTTGTTTTGAGCCAACGAAAGTATACTCTTGACATCTTGGAAGATAGTGGTATGGGAGGATGTCGGCCGTCTTTCTTTCCAATTGAACAAAATCTAAAGCTTACTATGGACGACAAAGAATCTAAGGTTGATGCTAGTAACTATCGGCGGCTCATTGGCCAATTATTATACCTTCAGGCCACTCGTCCAGATATAGCCTACTCGGTTAACACCCTTAGCCAGTTTGTATCGGACCCTCGTCAGAACCACCTGGATGCTGTGTTTTGGATCCTTCGGTATCTCAAAGCGACCCCAGGCCAAGGCATACTCCTACCAAAAGAAGGTGGCACTAATCTAGTTGCATACTCTGATTCGGATTAGCTCGGTTGTCCTCTCACTAGACGCTCTCGAACTGGATATATGCTACTGCTCGGAGGTGCTCCAGTTTCGTGGAAAACCAAGAAGCAGTCAGTTGTCTCACGCTCTTCGGCTGAAGCTGAATATCGTGCCATGGCTACCACTGTTAGCGAGATCATTTGGCTACGATGGCTTTTGAAGGAACTGGGTCTTCCTCAACTTGGGCCTACTACCTTTTTTTTGCGACAACCAAGCTGCTCGCCACATTGCCAACAACCCGGTCTTCCACGAACGCACTAAACATGTTGAGATGGACTGCTATTTTGTTCGAGAACGTGTAGAATCCAAAGAAATTTCTCCTATGCCCATCGACTCGAAACTTCAACTTGCTGACCTTCTTACGAAGGGACTTGGAGCTTCACAACTTCGCTTTTTACTCGACAAGCTGGGCGTTGTCAACCTTCACGCTCCAGCTTGAAGGGGAGTATTGGCTTTTGAAATTATATGGAGACATTCTCTCCATAATCTTCTCCCCAATTTTAGTCCATGTTTCCTCTCCCTAATTTTAGCCATAATAGTTGATTCCTTTTTTTCTTTTGTCCTTTGTATTCTATATAAACAGAGTCATACTCTCTGTTCTTGCATTCAGAAAAATAAAAACTCAATAAAAAGGGATACCTTTGAATTTCTTAACTCATTACTATCTTCCGTAGCCAAAAGCTTAAACGATTTCGTAGAGAACTTGTCGGAAACGTCAAGCAACCAAACCCATTTATCCTTCTCAGACGCCACCCCAACCCCGCTCAGCGCATCCATGATATCGGCCAAATCTGCCAACTCCTCCGGGGACGGCGGCATTCTCGACCAACACCAGTTTTGGTTAGAATCCACACCCGTAACCGGAATACGATCCGACACCCTACACTCTTTGAACTTTTCCAAAGCAAATAGCCTTGGCCATTTATGCATAAGGGGAGAATCCCTAAACCAAAAATCAATCCAAAAATGGATACTGTTCCCATTACTTTAACTCCTTTGATAAAACTGTGAATTCTTTTACCTTTTAAGAGTAATTTGGCATCCATACTCGTGATATTTTTCCACACACCTGTAATAGTCGGGTTGCAAGGCAAATCCGACCAACTTCTTTTCCTACCATGGCAAACCAATACTACTTTTCGCCACAAGCAATCTTCTTCCACTCTAAATCTCCATATCCACTTAGCAAGCAACCCCTCATTCACCTTTTTAAGTATACAAATACCAAGCCCGCCCAATTTTTTAGGAATGGCAACTTTATCCCACGCTACCCAATGTATTTTTCTAGACTCCGCCAAGCCACCCCATAGGAAGTTCCTCATACGCAACTCCAGCTTATCTAACACTTTAATCGGCGCTTTAAAAATAGATAAAAAGTAAATAGGGAGGCTTTCTAACACCGCTTTAATATGAACGACCCGACCACCTATCGAAAGGGAACGCGCTTTCCAAGAAGCCAACCGATCATTAAAAATCTTCACAATAGGGTCCCAGTTATTTACTCTATTCATATTAGCCCCCAAAGGAATACGCAAGAAGCTTATTCTATTGTGAGTTCAATAATTCTAATATGCCATTTTGTTTATTGATTTAAATGACATAATCATTGGGTTAATACTTTTTGGGATATCGGCCTTTAGTAATTCCTTACTAGACGTAATTGGCCATTGGCACTCACACCTTTTTTATTCCCCTGAAAGTCTCACATTTCAACTATTTTTCCTCCACCGGTTCTCAGTTAAAAGAACTTAACGGAGTTAAGTTTTTTTCCGAATTACAAACTGACGTTTTATGGCTTTTGATCAGAACGAGGATACGAGTCGAATGATGTAAAACTTACCTTGAAATTGTGCTCCAAACGACGAAAACAGTGCTTCAATTCAGGTGTTTAAACTTCCAATTAACAAAAACTAAGTCGTTTAAAGCACTGTTTCGAGGTAAGTTTTACATCAATAGACTCGTATCTTTATTCTAATCAAAAGCCCTAAAACTTGAGTTTGTAATTCGGAAAAACATTAACGGAGTTAAGTTTTTTTAACTAAGGACTGGTGGAGGAAAAATATTTGAAATGTGGGACTGTCAGGGGGAATAAAAAAGGTGGGACTGCCAATAGCCAATGAAGTCTAGTCGGGATTATTAGAGGCCGATATCCCATATTTTTTTAGAGTTAATTACACAGATGGACCTTATGGTTTATAGCTAGTTTCACCTTTAGGTACTAACATTTTTTAAACAGGTTTAGGTTTTATGGTTTCAATTTTGTAACACCTTTAGGTACTAACACCAAAATTAGTTAATTTTATCAACATAATGACTAAAATACCCTTCCATTTTTTTTAATTTTATCAATGTAACACCTTTTTGTACTAACACCAAATTTTATTTAAGTTTAAATCAATTTTATAAAATCTATTTTTTTTCATCTTTTTATTATATCTCTTAATTAACATAAAATCTATTTATTTTTTCTATTTTCATCTTTTTATTAAATTTCTTATTTAACATAAAATCTACTAGTTACACCAGTATTTTTTTTAGTATTTTTTTGTTCATTTATATTTTACTATTTTAGAACTTATACAGTTTCTATATTTATTATATTGATCACCGAGATATAAATTATTTTAAATTATTCTCTTATTAATTAAATATATATATATATATATATATATATCACCATAACCAAACCAGAGCTCTTGAAAATCAGGCATTTTGTATCAATGGAGTTCGAGCGTGGGTATCGAGCCTATTAATGGAAGTTCGCGACATATTTTGAGAGCTTCACATCTAATATATCCATATATGCCCACCTGAAATTAAGTACTAAAAAATATCACGTTAATTAAAAAGATAGAAACTATGTTGTAACACCTCAAAAACGGGTTTGGTAATCAAACCACGTTAATACTAAAAGACGGGTAAAGTACCATTAGCGGTAAAATTAATTCGGAAAATATTAGGATTTATATAACTAAACCTAATATATAATAAAAATGGAAAAGAATGCTTTTGAGGAAAATAAAGTTTATAGAAGCCCGCATTAACGGGACTTAAACTAAACTAAGTCATAAATTTCCCCAAACCTACTAAGTTAACTAGGAATATTTAACCTAGTTAATTAGTTGGAATGATATTGGAATTAAGTAGATTGTAGCCTACTTAATAAACTAACCAAACATGAGGGGCCACATTTGGATAACTTAAAAGCATGGTTGTAAAACAAGGTTTACAAGGCCGAGTACTCTCCGAGTAGTCGCTACAAGGTAGGCTGCCGAGGCGACTTTCTTCGACTCCGCCTAATTACTCGAAGTCGGTCAAACGCGGTCAACCTCGGTCAGAATTGGATCTAATAGGTCAACTCGAGCCTAGTTTGACTTAAATAATAATAAAACATAATTTTTATGCCTATCATATTAAAGAATGAATATCATTTTCACGTATTTTATTATAAATATTAGTAAATTTATGTTATTTGACATATATTTAATCTCTAAAAAGTAATTTCTTTGTAATTTTACATGTCCGGGTACTCCCCGAGTACTCTCCGCCTAGACCGAGTACTCTCAACTCCCCAGTCTACCGACTAGGGAGCGCCTAGCGACTTTTGCAACCATGCTTAAAAGGTTATCTTATAAATAAAAATAAACAAAACACAACACACACAAATGTGTGTGTGCGTGATCGATCAGGGGAAGGCTCCCCAGGAGCCAAACCCCTAGCTTCCAACAAATCCATCATATTGAAGGGCTAAACGAAGCCCGAATTCACAACCAAACGTGAATTAATGATCACCCGAACAACAGGATCATAAGGTATGTAAAATCTTGATGATTAGTGAAGTTGTAAAAGTTGAATAATCATCATAATCGCAAATTATGAATGAATTATTGAAGCTATGATCGAATTAGTGATGTATACTTGCTTAGGAACCAAACCCTAAGTGAAAATTATGCATAAGATGCTATGATTTGAATGATTTGATGAATTACCACACTAGGATAAGTGGGTATTAATCATAAGATGAATTTGATGATATAATTATGATTAGAATCATCATACATGATTGTAATCAGGAAATACTTGAACAAATTGTGTGTTTAAGTATATAATCATACTTACTATGATATGAGTTTAGTATGATATGATAAAAATTTATGATAGGTTCATGTTCAAGGATGTTTATTATCATTGTGTATTAATTCGGTGAATTATGATGACAAGAACTTGCTTAAAATGGTAACATAAAGATAATGCTTACCGGATAATTGAACAACTAATTAAGCGAGTAGTTGAGCTACTTCGTGTAATTAATTATGTTAATAGGCAATTTGACTTTTTAAAGTCAAAATGACCTTTTATATGATCGAATGATAATTTTGACATAAAGATTGTAGGATGGAATAGTCGTTAATGATTATGACTAGTCTAACCATCTTACAAATTTCAATGATAGTTTGACGCTTAACAAGGTAGTGGAAGCTTGGGAATGAAGCAGGTCAAACGAAGCAAGTATGAAGAAAAGCATAATCATGATGCTAGGTAAGTAAAGCTTACACTCTATTTATTTAATACCTATTGGTTTTATAGGTTATGAATACTAGAAATTTATATTTGAATCATGATGTTCCGACACGACATATGCGGTTTGGAACCAAGACAATGTTAATAAACCATGTTTAATGATTAAAAAGGAATATTACGATTATTTAGTCATGAAATGACTAATAGGTAATGAGTTCAGAATGGTTACCTTATAGGGTAAACCGACATAAATGAAAAGGGTAAAAAGGAAATTCGGTCACTCGTTGATAATAACCGTTAGTTATTGAAAGACACTTATGGCATAAGCCATAATGGGTCAAAAGAGTCAAGAAATGAGTTATAAGTAAAATGACCGTACGGTGTAAACCGGAACGAGTCATGAAGATGAGATGGTAATAAATATCATCTCGCAAAGATAAATGGTCACTTAGACCAAATGGGTCAAATGGTGAAGATATCACTATTTGAAAATATCGACTAATGAATATTGTCGAGTCTTATGTTCACAGGAGTGAATAGAGAAAGGATAGTTGCATCGCTATTAATCAGCGATTATTAAAGCAAGGTATTAAAACGGGTCAATACATTGATCCGAGTCAGGTATGTATAATGGTTCAACTCATCATTTAGATCTTGAGGTTCTATAAGAGTTAGACAAGGTCAAAAATGGATATTCGGTTATCTTATAGGTAAACCGAATAATTTAAGTTATAATCATGGTGTTTTAGTAACATAATGGTTTCTAAACAAGATTATAGTTAAAAGGTCGGATTTTTGGGTCAAACAAGTATTTAAAAGTTCTTCGTCGTAAAAGAAGGACTAAAATTGACTAAAACGCCCTTGTAAGCTAAATTGAGCAAACGACCCTTAAAGGTGGTTTGGAAACGAGTTTTATAAGCAAATAAATACTTAGAATAAGTATAAAAACCGAAAGGTGTGAATCCTTGGGTAAATTGACCTTATATGAGTCTTCGCCGTAAAATGCATATCTGAGGGGTAAAACTCGGAATATTTAGATCACCACATTAAATCCACCGCAAATATAGTTGTGGTGGAAAATCATTTGATAAATAATGTGGAAATAAGATGCTAGAAGTAAATGAGCTTAAATTAGACGAAAAAGTGCTTAAATACCCTTAACGGGTCTGAAGGGGTACGGTCCCAAAAAAGCCGCGCAGACCTTCTGTCAGGTCGCGCGCGGGACCATACTCCTTATTCAGCAAGACGGTCAATCTTAGTCTCGCGCGGGTTACTTCAACAAAGACTGACCTCGCGCGAGGTCCATACAAGAAAGAGCATCAATTTTATACTTAGCGTTCTGAATAAGAGCCTTCAGCCACCTATAACCCTGCGCGGGCTAGTTACGTGTTCAGCCAGGGTCGCGCAGGGCTATGGTGCAGGGCCACTTCAGAAGGTACACAAGGTACAAGTGGAAGAAGAAAAGAGCCAATCAGCGTCCATCAGGCTGTGCTATATCGTGCTCCACGATCGTCTGACGTGCAGGAGACAATAAGTACACAAGGACGCCTATGTGGCACCAATCAGGGGGTGGCGACACCTGCCCCACGATCTCCACTTACCTGCTGATGGCAGAGGGACAACCAGGCCGACAACAGGGACATGTGGCTCCAATCATGGTGCGCCAACACCGGAGAACTTCTAGAAGCCACTAAAGGTCGACACCAGTGAGATAAAGAGCATATCCTCTAAGTTGTCGCCTTCCAGCCCAAGGCCCATCAGCCCATCTCCTCTTATACCTCTCCGGCTATAAATAGGGACCTTCATTCACAGGTTAATCCATTCTGTTCTCTTCTCTCTCACTCTTACCACACACTTATTTCCTCAAAAGCAGATACTTATTCTCACGCCGGAGTCTGGTTAAGAGGGAAACCCCCATATTCCCCTCTCAACGAGCTAACGGTGTTCTGTTTTGCAGGATTATCGGATCATTAAGGAGCTCAGGAAAGTTTAAGAAGATTAACCAGTATGAAAGGAACATAAACCAAACTAATTGACTCTAAAATTAGTTTCGTGTTTCTTCATTGGCGCCCACCGATTTTTGCAATCACTTTCATCTTCTTTTTCTAAGTTTTTTCCGAGTTTTTTCGGATTTCTTGATCATGGCTGGTCAAGGAATCATTCCCGATTTCGGTTTTGGCACGAACTTTAATGCAGGACCGGTTGAGGACAATCATAATGTCCAAGTCCAACCTGCCGAGGAAGTAGGCGAAATCAAAATAAAAAACACTGGGGGACCCCGCGCGAGCATCACTCGCATCACTCAGATGGTAACCCAGGAAACAATGTTGCTGGTCCTTCAAACCCAGCCCCAAATCCGAACATTTCGGCGCTACTTGGGCTACCAAAAGGCCAAACTCTAGCCTCCTGGTACGACAAAGAAATTGCTACCATTAATGCTGCGTATCAGTCTTTGAGCGCACAACAAACAATTCTGCAAGCTGAACCATCCTTGTTTACACCTCCGGGTCCAAGTCAGGGGGCGCGCCAGATACCCCCACAGCAGAACATCTAAGGAAGAGCTAACAGACCCCCCCCCATGAGAAGGCCAAGCGTGCACGACACGCGCGGCACACAAGGGGAAACAGGCAGCTATTATGACCACCCGTCAAACGTTCAAAGAGGTCCAGTTCATAGCCGGCTCGGGCCACGCAACATGAACAACGAGTGGGATGACACAGACCCAAACGATCCAACTTGGCAAGATGACGAGGGATCCTCAGTCTTCTACCGCTTGCAGAGGAATCACGAATACTACAAGCCAAGACAGCACATCGTGTACAGCGAAGAAGAAGAGCGAGACTTCCGCCTCGCCTATAGACCAGCTGAAATTGCAGAACATTCGAAGTTCATTCCAAAGATTGCTCTAGCCCTGCTATCAAAAGAAAAATTGCCACCAACAGTGGGAAAGTTTAATGGTTTAACTGATCCTGATGATCATGTCAGAGTATTCACAAGCGTTGGTTATATGGGAGGATGGAACATGCCGATGTGGTGCCATCTGTTTATCCAGACTTTCACAGGGGCTTCTCGCGCCTGGTTCGACAACCTTCCACCAGGAAAGATCACGTCATGGGTTGACTTCAGAACCCAATTCGTAAATCATTTCAGCCAGCAAAGACGTTACCAGCGCGACACTGCTGAGGTAACAGACATCTGGCACAGAGAAAACGAGGAGCTAGAAGATTTCATCACTCGCTTCAACAAGGAGTGTTTAGAAATTGGTGGTGTAAGTGAACAATTGATGCGCGCACAATTCAAGAAAGCCATTCGATGTGATAGCCTCATCAGGACTATCACAGGCAAAGACGGTATGCCCAAGGAATGGGACAAACTCATGGAAGCCGCGAAGATTAGTAGCACAAACTGAAGAGTCATTGGCCGGTAACAAGAACTCCTACACTGAAGATCGATTTTCCAAAGGAAGTTCGCGCGATAACAACAGGCGCAACAAAGGCAAAATGTGACAACCCGCAACTTTAGGTTAATGCTTTAACCTAACACAACTAATTTGGTCACACAATCTTTAGCATTGCATGGAACTATGCATTACTTTATGCATTATTTTACTAACACGAGAACTTTGTGCCTTAACTGTAAATTATATGTGGTGTGTGTGTTTTATGTAAAAGATGATACTTAGGGGTGAGTAGAGTAATTAGTGAAACCTTAATAACTCCTAACCCTAAAACCTCCCACACAAATCATTCTACGGCAATTCAAATCATTTTCTCTAGTCACCTTCTACAACCATTTCTCTCATCATTCTTGGCTGCACAAGTTCTCTTTCATCAATCTTGATCTTCCAATCCATTTAGAATCAATCTAAGGTAAATGTTTAATGATTGTATGTTGTTAATCCTTGATTATCTGATTCATACAAACCCTAGTTCTCCAAACAATGGTTCTGTGTTTATTGATCATCCTGATTATTGTGAAATGGTTTGTTAATAGTTGTGTAATCACTTGCTTGACATTAAGATGCCTGATATGTTAGAAGTGTTTGATCGTTGATTAGATTACGGCATTGCCAATGAATGAAAATAGGGTTTGATCGTAACCTGTAACTGTTCTCCAACGAAAACACTTTGAATTCGTCGCATGATATTTGCCGACGAAAACACCTTGATTTCGTCGCCTCCTGTACCGACGAAAACACTTTTGATTTCGTCAACTTGTCCCGACGAAAACCCTTTTGATTTCGTCACTCAACTACCCGACGAAATCTAAGATCGTCACCAAGGGATTTCGTCGAAGTATGGGTTTTTGTCGAAGGACTTAACTTGAACAGTAGGTTTCAATGGTTGTGTAATCTGTATGTATATTGATGAATGGTTATGATTATGATAATACAACCAAGTTATATAATGCTAACGATATCTACTGTGGAGGATGCCTATTGATAATAATGCCCATGGTTAATGGTTACTGTTAGTGAAGTTTACTTGTGATTAAGTGACAAAACTTGGTTCCTGCACCTAGTATAATACACATAACTGTTAAGCATTATTTGGAACGTATACGTGAACTATGGGATTATATGAGTTGTATAATTGCTGTGGTAAATTGTATGCACATCATGACTACACGTGAATGTAAACTGATTACGAGTACTTAAATATCATAGCTTGTGATTGTCTAAGTGTTAGCAAGTAATTTATCAAACTGAGCAAACCGAGGTGAGTTCACTGCTCTTTCCAAGCATGCATCCCGGGAAGGGATATCGGGTAACGTTTTCAGGGAAGAATGTCAGGTTAATGGGATGTTTGTTATTACTCAGTTTCTATCATATAAGACCCCTTACATCTACCGATTGTTGCCGAGAAGGCAACGAGGTATTTAGTTGATAGCGCTATTAGGTTTGGCACCCTCACACTGGGCCGGAATGGACGGGCGTGAACTATTTACCTTGACCACTTGACCAATGCTTTGATAGAGGCATTGGGGTTAGGGCAAACACATCTAGTAGCCACATACGGTAATCGAGTTAATAACATCATCAAAACATAATGTTGAACTGTTTTAAACACACATCTGGTAACTAACGCGTTAACAAAACTTTGAACTCACCAGCATCGTCTGACACACTTGGCTGCATGCTTGCAGGTCGTTAGATTTCTTGACATGGACTTGCTATCTGGGAGTGCTGGAGCGGTCATGGATCGAGGCTCTTGGATATATTTGATACTTTGGTTTTGAACACTTATCAAGAAACAGTTGTTGAACAATTTACTTTATGCTTCCGGTAAACATCTCCTTTGGTTTAAACTTATGATTTGGATTTACATTTGGCAATTAATGATATGTTTTATTTAAATACTATACGTGGTTCAATGTGATTGGTGGCTTGGATCCTGTTACGTCACACAACCCGCGGTGTTCCCGCATGTGGTATTTTGGGGGTATGACAGTTTGGTATCAGAGCCACTGGTTATAGTGAACTAGGTTTTAAAACGTTTTTTTAAACCAGATTATAACCGAACACCTTCGAAAATCGATCATGACACTCAGCTCCATATTGCAAGGTTCGTCTTCTGTTTACTTTATGCGTTACTTGTTTAGTAGTCACACACTCATAGCTTGCATGAAACAACATACTAGATACTATGGTGAATTGATAGTGTGACACTACTCTTCGACTTTTGTGATGCGTAATCCTGTAGTACCTTCTGTTTTGCTATTTGAATGCGGGGGAAAATTTTAACGCAAGTTAAGAGTCACTGAGATAAGCATGCAAATTGCCTTATTATTATGGGTGCACACATAATAATAATGTGAGGTGCATGTCAGTCCTAGTGAGGCTTAACGAGTGTGAGAAGGGTTCTGCCCTATTGTGTGTGAACTTGGTGGTTGTAGACTTTAACGTGATACTTGACTTTTACCCCATCTCGACTCCTAAATTTGTTCTCTCTCCACATATAGAATCATGAGTGGACGAGGACACAGACGTGGAAACATCAACATGATTCAAGCTGAGCTGACAAACTTAATCAACGCACATGTGGCTGAGGCTCTGGCAGGCTACCAAGCTGGTGCGAAATGTACCAAACACTCTTTAATCCTGTGTCGCGTACACGACTCTTACCCCTGTAATGTGTTTTCTTTCATCCCATAGGTCAGCAAAACCAAAACAATCCACCTGCCTGTACGTTCAAGATGTTTATGGATTGTAAGCCACAGACCTTCAATGGGACTGAAGGGGCTGTAGGACTCCTGCGATGGTTCGAGAAGGCAGAATCAGTGTTTGCGATGTGTAACTGTCCTGCTAGGGACAGAGTGAAGTATGCTACGGCACACTCGAGGATGGTGCTCTGACATGGTAGAATGCCCAGGTTCAGCTGTTGGGCATCGAGGTGGCAAATGCCAATACTTGGGACGATTTTAAGGAGCTGATCAGGGAGGAATATTGTCCTCGTGATGAAATACAGAAGCTTGAGAATGAATACTATGATCTGAAGATGGTGGGATCTGAGTTTGAGGCATACGCGAAACGGTCACATGAGTTGGCGATCATGTGCCCGAACTTGTCCCGACCTCCGCATCAAAGAATAGAATTGTTTATCAAGGGATTAGCTCCACGGGTGAAGGGTTTGGTTACTGCAGCAAACCTCAACAACTTAACTTAGATTGTTCGTTTGGCTCACAAAATCACCGATCAGGAGGTGGAGAGTGGTTCTTTACCACCGCGTGTTTCTGCCACTACTGCTACTACAACCACCGCTACTACGCCTACTAGTGCTAACAAGCGGAAATGGAACGACGCTGATAAGTCAACCAGTATCAGCCAATCTCAGAAAAGGCCTGACAACAGCAACAACCGCAGTTTCAGTCAGTCGCCTTCAGTTAATCAAGGCCAGGGCAATAATCAGAATCAGGGCACTTATGTTGGAAAGAAGCCGCAGTGCAACAAGTGTGGCTATCATCATTACGGGCAGTGTGTCCGGGCTTGTCGAAGGTGCGAGAAAGTGGGCCATGAGGACAAAGACTGTAGAGCCCCATAGCCAAAGCAGCAACAACAACAAAATCAGCAGTATCAGAGACAACAAAGGCAGCAACCCCAGCAGAATCAGGGTTTCAAGAAAGGGTGTTATCAGTGTGGGGATGAGGGCCACTTTAAGCGGGATTGCCCTCAGTTAAATCAGAATGCCAACGACAACAACCGCCAGAATAATAACAATAATGTCAGAAACAACAACAATAATGGCAACAATGGGGGCAATGGTGCTCGGGGAAGGGGATTCGTGCTTGGTGTCGCTGATGCTAGGAACGACGACAATGTTGTGACTGGTACGTTTTCTGTGAACAACCTTATTGCTTCTGTGTTATTTGATTCCGGTGCCGATTGGAGTTATGTGTCCCTTGAGTTTAGTCAACGATTAGGGTTAACTCCAACACCTTTAGAGGTTAAGCATGTAGTAGAATTAGCCGATGGTAAGACGATAGAAGCTTCACATGTTCTTTTCGGGTGTAAATTATATCTCGTGGGTCAAGTATATTGACCTCCTTCATGTTACCCTCGGTAGTTTTGACATAGTGGTTGGTATGGATTGGTTGTCTAAACACCAAGCTGAGATTCTGTGTAAGGAAAAGATTGTACGTATCCCTCTCCTCGATGGAGAGTCATTATCAGTTCAAGGGCATCGTAGTGGGATGATGGTTGGTATTATCTCGGCTATGCAAGCGCAGAAATGTCTACGAAAGGGGTATCCTGCCATTCTAGCACTAGTTACTGACGCTCCATCTGAAGAAAGAAAGATCGAGGATCTGCCTGTTGTACGTGAATTTGCCGATGTATTTCCTGAGGAACTTCCTGGTCTACCTCCTCACCGTCAAGTGGAATTCCAGATTGATCTTGCACCAGGAGCAGCCCCAACTGCTCGTGTTCCTTATTGTCTAGCACTTGGAGAGTTGCAGGAACTGTCTAACCAACTGCAAGAGTTATTGGACAGAGGCTTTATTCGGCCCAGTTCTTCGCCTTGGGGAGCCCCAGTTTTGTTTGTAAAGAAGAAAGACGGGTCCTTTCGCATGTGCATTGATTATCGGGAACTCAACAAGGTGACCATCAAGAACCGTTATCCATTGCCACGCATCGACGACTTGTTTGACCAGTTGCAAGGGTCAAGTTTTTATTCGAAGATCGACTTAAGATCGGGCTATCATCAGGTGAGAGTCCGAGAGGAGGATGTTCCGAAAACGGCTTTTCGAACGCGTTATGGGCACTATGAGTTTTTGGTTATGCTGTTTGGATTGACGAATGCGCCAGCGGTCTTCATGGGTCTCATGAACCGCGTATGCAAACCATATCTCGACGATTTCGTTATAGTATTCATTGACGACATTTTGATCTACTCAAAGAGCAAGGAAGATCACGAGCAACATCTGTGTTTCATTTTGGAACTCCTGAGGAAGGAGTAGCTCTATGCGAAGTTTCTAAGTGTGACTTCTAGATTCGGGAGGTATATTTTCTTGGGCACATTGTTAATGAATTGGGGATACACGTGGATCCTGCAAACGTTGATGCTGTTAGAAATTGGGCGGCACCAAAGAATCCTTCGGAGGTGCGGCAATTTCTTGGCCTCGCTGGGTATTATCGAAGATTTATTAAAGACTTTTCGAAGATCGCATAACCTCTTACTTCATTGACACAGAGAAGCGTTGTATACTCCTGGGGAACGAAACAAGAAGAGGCTTTCCAACTGTTGAAACAGAAACTTTGCAGTGCACCGATCTTGTCTCTACCTGAAGGTACCGAAGATTTTGCAGTATACTGTGATGCATCTATTCAAGGTCTTGGCTGCGTGTTGATGCGACGCAACAAGGTGATAGCTTACGCCTCTCGCCAATTGAAGGTTCACGAGAGGAATTATACGACGCACGATTTGGAGTTGGGAGCTGTAGTATTTGCGCTCAAAATCTGGAGGCATTACCTGTATGGTACTAAATGCACTATTTATACCGACCACAGGAGCCTTCAGCATATTTTCGACCAGAAGGATTTAAATATGCGACAGCGTCGCTGGGTGGAACTTTTAAACGACTACGACTGTGCAATCAAGTATCATCCGGGTAAGGCTAACGTGGTAGCTGACGCTCTCAGTCGAAAGGAAACGAAACCCAAACGTGTTCGCGCTTTGCAGCTCACCATTCATTCTAACCTGCCTGATCAGATCCGTTCGGCTCAGGCCTTGTAACAATTCTCATTAAAATCCATAAATTAGGATGATAATTAGTCAATAAGGAAACCCTAATTGAGACACCCAAGTAATTCTGCACTAACCCTAAAATTTTCAGAACAATCGGAATCAGGATCAGGGCCCCTAAAACTCAAGGGGGGCAAAACCTAGTGGATAATTATCCATAATTTGCGTTGTACAGATTGAAATACGTTTTTATCTTGAGTCATGCAAGCTAGTCCCGAACCCAGCTAGCCTATGTAATTACACTGCACCCTTTACGGACCGTAAAGGGAAAAGCCATACGGTCCGTAAGCCAGTCTCAAAAATCACTATAAATAGCAGACCTTGGCAGTAGCTTTCTGAAGTTGAAACGACGCATAAACTCTCTGTGGACGTCGAGATATCATAGTATTATTACAATTAAACACACATTGATCACGAAGTGCTGCCGCAAAACAGGGTAATCACTCGATCGCTATTACGATTCATTTTCCGACTGATCAATATATCCAATGGATGTTTAAGTGCCGCCCACATCAGGGTGATACTTTGTCGTTCGTCGTTAAATCGATGGATGTTTAAGTATCGCACTTTGTCGTTCGTTGTGAGAATTTGATCTCGTGAGTTATCGTAACTGCTGTATTGATCACTAACCCGGTTTTGTGTGCATTATTATTTAAATTAGGTTAACAAGGCCAATCCATATTCTGTCCGTACTAAATCTGCAATGTGAGTCATTCTCTTTTTATCAAATGTTTTGCAATACTCCAAATTATTTTCAGAATTATAAATTACAGTGATTAAGTTTATGTAATCACCAAATTACAGCCAGTATGTGGGGTATTGTGCACATTACTACTGTTTTAATCACATTAGGTGGGCGAACCTAAAATTAAGTGATATACGTCATTCATTGGGGCAGCCAATGGTGATATGACCACAATCACAGATCCGGTCGAGTGACAAATACTGTGGGTAGTTGGTAGATATCAGAAACATATGTAAAAACTCTTAATACTGTAAATTATAATAAATGAGTCATTTTAGTAAACTGAATGATTCACTCAATATTTCCCGCTGGCAAAACCTTTTTCAAACATGTTTCAGGTGATCTATTGTAATTCAGGAAAAGTGCTGGAAAGTAGTGCAGGCTTAAAGTAGTGGCTCATTATAAACTAAAGAAATATGTTTTGTAAAAATAAAGATTTCTCAGTAAAACCTTATCATTGTAAATTATCGGGGTTTTATCCCGAATTGTAAAATAAAATAATCGGGAAAAGTTTTTAGCTTTAAAACGATCCTGATGATAAAATTCCGCTGCTAAAATCACATAAATAAATATCACGGGATTTCTGTCCCGCGGCTCCTGAAACGGGTCAAACCGGGTCGGGGGCCGTGACAGAAATGAGGTGGTATCAGAGCCACTGAGTTAAGCTAATTAAGTATTTAGAGATACTTAATTTTTCCTGATTACTATTATGTGATTATGTGTTTTATTAAACTGATTATTTGTTGGTTACAGTATGGGTAAGCAAAAGCTGCAAGATATCTATCTTAAATTAGATAGGTCAGTCTATGAAGAGGGAAGTTCATCTTCAAAACTCCCTACAATTCCTGAAGAAGGAATATTTGTGCGAAAAGCACAATATGAAAATCCGCTTTCTCCTAGAAAAAGGAGTATAATTATTAAGAAAAGTAAAGAGCAAATCCGAGAAAAGAGGATTAAAAAGGAAACCCAGGAATTAATCAATAAATCACCTTGGGAAGACAAGCTAGATGAGAAATGGGCAAATTTGTATATGCTAGCCACTGTAGCAGAACATGCAAATCTATAAATACCCTAAATCTAGTAATAGCACTTCCCAGTAAGTAAATAAATAAATAAATACGAGTATGTTCTTTCCTGTTATTTTGTACAAATAGTGTGCAATAAAAACTTTGATGTTTATTTGTTAAACTTTGTTCCAAAGTTTTAACTTAGCATTTTTGTGCATTTTGCATATATGCTACACAGCATGAGTGAGATATCTGAAGCTTTTCAGAACCTCAATCTGTACCCGGTGAATATAGAAGTTTCCCAAGATTTTACTAGATACTTTGCTGATGTGGAACAACCTGTAGAATTCAATGCTCCACCTTTGACAAAGCCAAAACGAAAGAAAAGAAAAAATTATGTATGGGGTAGTCGTATCCGTAGGAAAAAGCCAGCTCCGAAACTTCCTAAAATAAACAACCCTTTAGAAAAAGGAAAAGGAATTGTAATCAAAGAAAATTCCAAACAGCAAGAGATAGAAACTGAAGTCAAGAAAGATTCTAGGCAAATGGAAAAACAGTTTGAGGAATATTCTAAAGATATAGAAATGGAAGTAGGACAAGGTTCTAGACCAACTCAGATAGAAATTGGAGAGAGTTCAAACCAAAACCAGGGAATAACTTTTCAGGATGAAATAGATTTTCTATTGGCAAACTGTGAGACTATTCAGCCTGTCAATACGAATGTTTTTACCTATCCTAGTGAAAATCCACTCCCAATGAATTTTGAACCAGCAATTCCAGAACCAATAGTCCACTCTCAACCTGTAGAAATGGACGAATGGTGGACAAATGATTGGCAATTTCAAAATATTGTCAACGACCCTTATTCCTTTTTTCCACAATTCGATCCAGAACCCCTACCTAATCCACCAATGAGTAACGAAAATATGGCGGAACTTCGCCATTTTGGTGAAGAATTGATGAATGCAGGAAATAGAATCAGGGAGATAGGGGGACAAATTGCCTGGAAATATGATGAAAGGGAAATGCGTTTTTAGAACGACAAGTGGCAAGAGATAGGAGGGTAGTAAAACTATAGTTGTGTAAATAGTGAAATCAGTCTGTAACATAACTACGAATAAAACCCTGTAAAATATTTGTGTGTAATGATGCATACTATAACCGATATAAAATGGAATCGAGAAATCGATAGTTTAGACTATACGTGTATTGTAAATTATCTGATTGTTTGTATATAATTGCTATTTATCAAATACTAATAAAAATTATATATATATTATCAGATGGCAAATATTGGTAATGAACCGGTAAATGAGGTTAATCAATCGGAGCAACATCCAGGGGATCAATATATGACTAGATAAGATATTGAAAATATTGTTGCTCAAGGGATAGCCAATGCTATTCCAGCATTCGTTGCTGCTGTAAAAAGTCCAATCGAACCGCAACATATCGTTCCTAGTAAACGTACTTCTGAAGATAACTTCAGTAATAGTATAAACGGGGGCAATAATCATGTTAATCATGATAATGAATCCCAGCACACGCCGCTCCCTAAGAAACAAAAAGCTGTAACACCTGGTTGCACTTTCAAAGAATTCCTTGCTTGTAAACCCACTGAATTTGCAGGCAATGAAGGGGCAACTGCATCACTGCGTTGGTTAGAGAAAACCGAAGCAGTAATTGCAATAAGTAAGTGTGCTAAAGATGATCAGGTCATGTACGCATCAAATCTTTTTAAAGAAGGAGCACTTGAATGGTGGAACACTGTGTTACAAGCTAAAGGAAGAAATAGGGCTTATGCTATGACTTGGGAAGAATTTAAGAATCTCGTAGAAAGAAAATTCTGTCCTGAGTATGAAAAGGAACAAATGGCAAATAAGTTCCTAACTCATCGGATGTTAGGTGTGGATTATCGTGGTTATACTTCGACATTCTTTGAATATGCTAGAGTGGTACCAACATTGGCTTCGCCAGAACCGGTACTCATTTCTCGCTATATTTGGGGATTAATTAGCGAAATTCCCAATATCGTTAAGGCTGCGAGACCTCGCACTATTGACGATGCAGTAGAATTAGCTAACACCCTAACCGATGAATTGATATGCACAAGAGAGAAGACAGGAAGAAGGAATTAGCTCAGAAAATTACCCAAGGATTTAGGGTGGGTAATAGTAGTAACTTCAAGAAAAGAGGAGCAGGGCAATCTTCAACTCATCCATTCTGCAAAATTTGCAAAAAGAAACATTTTGGAAAATGTAACAAACTTTGCAATTTTTGCAAAACGATGGGACATCGTGAAGAAAACTGCAGAAAGAAATCCATAATTTGTTACAATTGTGGAGAAGCCGGACATTTCAAAACAGAATGTCCTAAGTTAGTCAAACCAGTAGACAACAAACCCAAGGCGACCGAAGGAGCTACTAAGAAGAATGCCAGAGCATTCCAGCTAACCACTCAAGAAGCAGAGCTCATCCCGGATGTGATAGCCGGTACGTTTTTAGTTCACGACGTTTATGCAAAAGTATTATTTGACTCTGGTGCAAACCAAAGTTTTATAAATACTTCATTTTGCCAAGCTCTTAAGTTACCCTTAACTACCATTAGGCAGATTTTTACGGTCGAAACCGCAGATGGGAATTCAGTAAAAATCAATCAGGTTTTGCAAAAAGTAGGAATAGAACTTGCAGGTCATAAATTTGTTGCAAACCTATTACCTATGAAATTAGCTGAATTTGATGTTGTGTTAGGAATGGATTGGTTAATAGCCAACCATGCTCAAATCATTTGTGATAAAAACTCTATAGAAATTCAATCACCTACTGGAGAAGTAATCATGATTACAGGAGATAAACCTCAAAAGCCACTGAAGTTCATATCAGTAATGAAAGTTGCTAATTATGAACGAAAACAAGGAATAGTATATATGATTTCAGTAATCATTAGTACTAAAGGTAAGGAACTTAAGGAAATTCCTGTAGTCTCAGAATACCCAGATATATTCCCGGAAGATTTACCTGGGTTACCACCAGATAGGGAGGTAGAATTTAGGATTCATCTAATTCCAGGAACTACACCGATAGCCAAGGCACCCTATCGATTGGCTCCTACCGAAATGCTAGAATTGAAGAAACAATTAGATGAATTACTAAGCAAAGGATTTATACAACCTAGTTCATCCCCTTGGGGTGCACCAGTGTTGTTTGTGAAAAAGAAAGATGGATCGATGAGAATGTGTATCGATTATAGAGAGCTAAGTAAGGTTACAATTAAGAATCGATACCCATTACCTAGAATTGATGATCTTTTCGATCAATTACAAGGCGCTAGGTACTTTTCTAAGATAGACTTGCGCTCCGGATATCATCAATTAAAGGTTCAAGAAGAAGACATACCTAAAACTGCTTTTAGAACTAGGTATGGACACTATGAGTTTACAGTCATGCCCTTTGGATTAACTAATGCACCTGCAGCATTCATGGACATGATGAACAGAATCTGTAAACCATATTTGGATAAATTTGTAATTGTTTTCATAGACGATATACTTATTTATTCAAAAAGCCAGGACGAACATTGTCAGCACTTGCATGCACTCTTAACTTTGTTAAGAAAAGAAAAGTTGTACGCCAAATTTTCCAAGTGTGAATTTTGGCTACAAGAAGTGCAATTCTTAGGACACATGGTGAATCATGAAGGTATTCACGTAGATCCTGCTAAGATAGAAGCAATTACCAATTGGAAGGTTCCGCAAACCGCAATGGAAATTAGAAGTTTTATAGGTTTAGCTGGATATTATAGACGGTTTATTAAGGATTTTTCCAAGATAGCTGTACCATTAACTAAGTTAACCTGTAAAGCCATTAAGTTTGAATGGGGACCTAAACAAGAAGAAGCCTTTAGAATCTTGAAGCAGAAATTAACCAATGCACCAATTTTAGCCTTACCAAAAGGAACAGAAGATTTTGAAGTATATTGTGATGCTTCAAAATTAGGATTTGGATGTGTGTTAATGCAACGCAAGAAGGTAATTGCATATGCTTCCAGACAATTGAAAAAGCACGAGGAAAACTATACGACTCATGATTTAGAATTAGGAGCTATAGTTTTTGCCCTTAAGATATGGAGACATTATCTGTATGGAAGTAAGTTTACTGTTTATACAGATCATAAAAGTTTAAAGTATATATTTGGGCAAAAGAGTTAAATATGAGGCAAAGAAGATGGATGGAAATCCTGAGTGATTACGACTGTGATATTCAATATCACGAAGGAAAGGCAAACGTAGTCGCAGATGCTTTAAGTCGTAAGTATCATGAGAAGCAAAGGCGAGTCCGTGCTCTTAGAATAAATCTACAAGTAGATTTAATGGAACAATTGAAGAAAATTCAGGAAACGGCAATCAAGGACGATGCCGAAGGAATGAAAGGTTACCTAAAAGAATTGGAACAAGGAAATGATGGAATTTGGAAATTCCACAAAAGAAGAATTTGGGTACCTAAACAGGGAAATTTAAGATCAAAGATTTTAGAGGAAGCTCATAAATCTAGGTATACTGTACATCCAGGAAACAATAAAATGTACCAAGATTTAAGAAAGAATTTCTGGTGGATAGGAATGAAAAAGGATATAGCCGAATACGTATCTAAGTGTCTAACTTGTTCACAAGTTAAAGCCGAACATCAGAAACCTTCAGGACTACTACAACAGTTAGAAATGCCTGTATGTAAATGGGAACTCATAACAATGGACTTTGTTACTAAGTTACCCAAAACCAGAAAAGGTAACAATGCGATTTGGGTAATTGTGGATCGATTAACCAAATCTGCTCATTTTCTACCAATAAAGGAAACCTTTAGCATGGAAAGGTTAGCCAAGTTATACGTAGATGAAATAGTATCCTTACATGGAGTCCCACTCTCCATTGTATCGGATAGAGATAGTCGTTTCACTTCCCGTTTCTGGACAAGCTTCCAAGAAGCAATGGGAACCCGACTCAATCTAAGTACTGCATATCATCCACAAACAGACGGACAAAGTGAAAGGACGATCCAAACTCTAGAAGTAATGCTCCGAGCATGTGTAATTGACTTTGGTGGTAATTGGGATAACCATTTACCATTAATTGAGTTCTCCTATAATAATAGTTATCATTCAAGCATCGAAGCCGCTCCATTCGAAGCACTGTATGGACGCAAGTGCAGAACTCCCGTATGTTGGGCAGAAATAGGAGAAAGTCAATTATCAGGTCCAGAAATCGTACAAGAAACCACAGACAAGATAACTCAAATCAAAGAAAGATTGAAAACAGCCAGAGATCGCCAAAAAAGCTATGCAGACAATCGCCGCAAGCCACTAGAATTCCAGATAGGAGACAAAGTACTATTAAAAGTATCTCCTTGGAAAGGAGTAGTACGATTCGGTAAGAAAGGAAAACTAAGTCCAAGATATGTTGGACCATTCCCAGTAATCCAACGAATAGGACCAGTAGCTTATCGCTTACAACTACCAGAAGAACTAGCTGGAGTACATGATGTATTTCATGTATCCAATCTCAAGAAATGTCTATCAGACGAATCCCTGGTAGTACCTCTTCAAGATGTGGAGGTAAATGAAAAGCTGAAATTCATAGAGAAACCTTTACAAATAGAAGACCGGAAGGTCAAGTTTCTTAAACACAAGCGACTAGTACTGGTAAAAGTCAAATGGAATTCAAAGAGGGGACCAGAATATACTTGGGAACTGGAGTCAGAAATGAAGCGGAAATACCCTCATCTATTTTAGTGAATCTCGAGGACGAGATTTTTCTTAAGGTGAGGAGGATGTAACAATTCTCATTAAAATCCATAAATTAGGATGATAATTAGTCAATAAGGAAACCCTAATTGAGACACCCAAGTAATTCTGCACTAACCCTAAAATTTTCAGAACAATCGGAATCAGGATCAGGGCCCCTAAAACTCAAGGGGGCAAAACCTAGTGGATAATTATCCATAATTTGCGTTGTACATATTGAAATACGTTTTTATGTTGAGTCATGCAAGCTAGTCCCGAACCCAGCTAGCCTATGTAATTAGACTGCACCCTTTACGGACCGTAAAGGGAAAAGCCATACGGCCCGTAAGCCAGTCTCAAAAATCACTATAAATAGCAGACCTTGGCAGTAGCTTTCTGAAGTTGAAACGACGCATAAACTCTCTGTGGACGTCGAGATATCATAGTATTATTACAATTAAACACACACTGATCACGAAGTGCTGCCGCAAAACAGGGTAATCACTCGATCGCTATTACGATTCATTTTCCGACTGATCAATATATCCAATGGATATTTAAGTGTCGCCCACATCAGGGTGATACTTTGCCATTCGTCGTTAAATCGATGGATGTTTAAGTATCGCACTTTGTCATTCGTTGTGAGAATTTGATCTCGTGAGTTATCGTAACTGCTGTATTGATCACTAACCCGGTTTTGTGTGCATTATTATTTAAATTAGGTTAACAAGGCTAATCCATATTCTGTCCGTACTAAATCTGCAATGTGAGTCATTCTCTTTTTATCAAATGTTTTGCAATACTCCAAATTATTTTCAGAATTATAAATTACAGTGATTAAGTTTATGTAATCACCAAATTACAGCCAGTATGTGGGGTATTGTGCACATGACTACTGTTTTAATCACATTAGGTGGGCGAACCTAAAATTAAGTGATATACATCATTCATTGGGGCAGCCAATGGTGATATGACCACAGTCACAGATCCGGTCGAGTGACAAATACTGTGGGTAGTTGGTAGATATCAGAAACATATGTAAAAACTCTTAATACTGTAAATTATAATAAATGAGTCATTTTAGTAAACTGAATGATTCACTCGGTATTTCCCGCTGACAAAACCTTTTTCAAACATGTTTCAGGTGATCTATTGTAATTCAGGAAAAGTGCTGGGAAGCAGTGCAGGCTTAAAGTAGTGGCTCATTATAAAATAAAGAAATATGTTTTGTAAAAATAAAGATTTCTCAGTAAAACCTTATTATTGTAAATTATCGGGGTTTTATCCCGAATTGTAAAATAAAATAATCGGGAAAAGTTTTTAGCTTTAAAACGATCCTGATGATAAAATTCCGCTGCTAAAATCACATAAATAAATATCACGGGATTTCTATCCCGCGGCTCCTGAAACGGGTCAAACCGGGTCGGGGGCCGTGACAGGCCGAGGCATTGAAAGAAGAAAACTATGAAGTTGAGTACTTACGGGATATGGAGAAACGACTCGAGAAGAGGTCAGATGGCATTTACTATTTCATGGAGCGGATATGGATTCTGTTGCTTGGTAATCTTAGAGAACTTGTGATGGACGAAGCGCACAAGTCTCGGTACTCTGTTCACCCAGGTTCGGATAAAATGTATCAGGACCTCAAAATCATGTATTGGTGGCCGAAGATGAAAGCTCACATCGCAACTTATGTGAGTAAATGTTTAACCTGCTCGAAAGTTAAGGTGGAATACCAGAAGCCGCCTGGGTTGCTGCAACAACCAGAAATACCCATGTGGAAATGGGAACAGATTGCTATTGATTTTGTCACCGGGTTACCTAGAACTCAAAGCGGAAACGACACCATTTGGGTGATCGTTGATCGTCTCACAAAGTCAGCGCACTTCTGGCAATCAAGGAAACGGATAAGTTCTCACAACTAGCTGTTGTTTATCTCAAGGAGGTGGTTTCTAGGCACGGAGTGCCGACATCTATTATTTCTGACCGTGACCCGTGTTTCATTTCAGATTTGTGGCAGTCGATGCATAAATCGTTTGGCTCACAACTCAGCATGAGTACAGCTTATCATCCACAGACGGATGGTCAGAGTGAACGAACCATCCAGACACTAGAAGACATGCTGCGGGCGTGTGTTATCGATTTTCGCAAGGGTTGGGAAAGACACTTGCCTTTGGTGGAGTTCTCTTACAACAATAGCTACCATACCAGCATTCAGGTAGCTCCATTCGAAGCATTGTATGGGCGAAAGTGTCGTTCACCTCTATGTTGGGCTGAGGTGGGTGACAGCCAGGTCACAGGCCCCAAACTCGTGATGGAAACTTCAGAAAAGCTACGCTGATAAGCATAGGAAGCCTTTGGAATTCTGTGACAACTGTGTTCTATAGTCGTGGTTCAATGTAAAACAATGTTGATTATTAATAAAACAATGTACTTTGGTGTTATTATATGTGTTTTTGTGTTATTAGGTGTGTATTTGTGTTTGGTGATTTTTCAATTTGATTCAATTCCGATTTCAAGCTCTAAATCGCTTTCTAGAAGGTTATACGCGCACTGATACGTAAATATAACCAGTTTAGTGCAACAAACACTCCAGAATAGTGAACTAGGCTTAACATACCTTAAATAACCTCCACATAACTTAGAAATAAGTTTTGGATGGTTTGGTGTGTTGAAATCAAGTTTGTTCGATCGCAGGGACTATTTGTGTCAAACTGCGAAACTATACCGATTTGTATAGTAACGAACATTCCAGAACTTGATCATAAGTTAAACATACCCTAAATAACCTTTACATAGCTTGGAAATGGGCTTTGAGGGGTTCGGTATGCTAAAATAAACTTTATTGATCAATAGGGACTAAAAGCGTCAAAAAGTGCACAAGTTTGCACTTTCGCGCATATTTTACGTTCTGAATACATCCGGACATCCAAAAATTTATGTAATCATTAAAATATTATGTTTTAGTGATTGGCATGATAAAATTCCATTCGTCGCTTGATTTGGATCGTTTTTGCGTTCGTTACGACTTCCGTCGTAATTAAGCGAATAACGCGACCGTACGACCAAACGAACCGACATCCGAGATATTTTGAGCATGTTTTGAGTTCCCTATACTTTAACTTCATTTTAGAGCCTTGAAATGAGGTTAACGGGGCTTAAACGTGCCAAAAATGGATCAATCTATGGGCCAATTTTGATGGTATTTGAGTGCCCCTTGTATTCAAATACTATGTGCCCACTTGTACGGATGAGATCAAAGCTCAATCTTCGACAAACGATCCTAACGGCTCTTGAAAATCTATAAATACCCACCTTCACTTCCTCCCAAAGCACACTTGAATCTGATTTTGGCTCTCTAAGTTGAAGTTTATGCTTCATACCTGAGAGTAAATCGGATCAAGAGCTTGCGGGGACCTTCTGTAAGTATTCTTTCGTTCTTTTCATTCGTTTTTGTCGTTAAAGTCAAACTGCGTTTGACTTTCTGCTTTGACCAGTTTATGGCCAACGCGAAGTTCGTTTGAACTTCGTAACGTGAGCGTTATCACGATGGTTATAGTCCCTAGTGACTATACCTACTGATTACCACGTTATCTAGGCTTAGTGACGAGTCCTAGTTTCGGCCAAAATGCGTTTTCTCGCGTATTTTGTAACCAAATTACTCTAGGATATCAAAACCGTTTGTTTTGATATCAAAACCTGTTTTCTAACTTAACTAAACATGTTCTAGCATGTTTAGCTTGTCACTTTTTAGATTAGTGCTTGTGTAGAGTCGTAAGTCAAGCGGACTAAACACCCGCTTAGACTTTCGAACACGACCCGTTTGGTCGATCATTAGGATCCAACCAATCAAGTTTAGTGACCATAATTGTAGAGGGAATAACCTTCCGAGGTTATACCTTATGGTCACTTAGGTTTGATTAGTCACATGATAGGTAGTTTATATGCCTTTGGTAAATTACCAAAATACCCTTTTCATACATAATTGGTAATTACACATATGTAACCTAAACTTTTGTCACGTAACTGATTATGTAACATATTTCAACATGTTTTGGCATATAATACTTGTCATAGGACTAGTTAGACGTCTCGAACGCGCTTTTGCGTGCACGACGCGTTAAAGTAGCGTAAGCTACCTTAATGGGTCACGATGGGTCGAAAGCACTTAGGTTAGGTTTCAATTTAGGATGTAGGCTTTGTTAAACCATATCACATGAGTTCCAACACTCATTTGGTTTACAAGACCTCATTCTGTTCGATCGTCCGATTTAGGCGTCTATTGTTTGACTAGTGGTTCGATTACTAGGTGCTACTTGATATCTCTGGTTTGCTTGAGTTTGTTGAAGTTCTATTGATTGAGGATACTTTGCACTACATGTGAGTACATAGTTCCCCTATTTTACTGTCTTTAAACGTTTTAGGGTGATTCATATGTACGAAATGTTTTCAAGGTTTAAACGATGTTTTCAAAAACGATTAAGATGGTTTATACAAAACTAATAACGATTTCAATAAAGTGAACAAACTTGTTGGTTGTGGTTATATAACAAATGACATTCATTAGCATTGATCAAGCCGACCAGTATTAGGTTATGGTACCATAGGATCTTACAAATCCCGTTACTTTACTACACCCATGGTTATGTGTGGGGGTTGTGGGTAGCGACTGAATCTGATATTTGTTAACTTACCCTTTGGTGGTTTGTTAACTCGAGAAGCGAGAAGCTAGGTGGTCGAGTCACAAAGGTTTGAATGTTGTTAGCGAGACGACCATAAATAAGTTTTCACAATTAAAACGAGAATGATTTAAACGAGTAAACGATTTGAAAACGATTTTAACGAGTTAAACGATTTGGGTAAACGATTGGTTTTTGGTTAGTGTTTAGATAACGGGACGGGTGTAATGTGATGAAAGCATGGTGGATACGCCGCTGGTACTTCCTATATATAAGTGTTTTCAACATATTACATACCGTGGCGTTATTTAGTTCACTTAGGTATACGATTTTGAAACGATGTCACACAACGATGTTTTTCTAAAGGATATAAACCATACGAGTTTTAAACAAGTTTTTACAAGATGTTTTACAAGTTGGTTTTCTAAAACAAATGTTTTTGGGGTTAAGAATCATGGCTACGATATTTTATAAATTATAACCATCTTGATTTGAGTTGGTTAATTATGTTGCAATACACTTTTCAAAACAAGGTTTGTATTTTGACTCTTGTAATCTAATTAAGTACTGCAACATGTAAACGAAGCCATGATTCTGATACTCTTATAAAACCTATGTACTCGCCAGCATTTCTTTGCTGACTTTGTTTTTACATATGTTTCAGGTGATGTTGCTTGATTGAATTCTAGGATGCATGCGTCACATAGGATCCGGACGAGGCCTTAGTGACATAAAAACAATGATAGTCGATATGTAATTTGTTTGTGATGTGTTAAGACAATGTAAATGTTTAATATTATCAATAAAACGAAACCTTTTGTATACATGGTTGTGAAACAATAGCTTCTGTTACAATACTCCCCGATGTTTCCGCCACGGTTTGTTGTCCTACGTGGTCGGGGTGTGACAAATTCGAAGTTAATGACCGTGTCATGTTGAAGGTCTCACCCTGGAAGGGTGTGGTGCGTTTTGGAAAAAGCGGCAAGCTTAACCCTCGTTATGTGGGGCCATTTAAAATTCTAGAACGGATTGGTAAGGTGGCCTACAAGTTGGAGTTACCTGCTGAGTTGGGTAACGTTCATCATGTTTTCCATGTGTCGCAATTAAAGAAGTGTTTGTCGGATGAAACACTGGTCGTACCATTTCAAGAGCTGAAGATCGACGACAAGTTGCAGTTCGTCGAGGAACAAATAGAATTATGGACCAGGAGATCAAGGTGCGTAAGCACAGTCGTATTCCAATTGTGAGAGTTCGTTGGAACTCAAAGCGTGGACCGGAGTTCATGTGGGACCGCGAGGATCAGATGAAGCTCAAGTACCCACATTTATTCCCAAAGGACAAGTCCAAGCCTGGAAAATCTAGATCTAATGCAACTAGTGATTTTCAGGACGAAATTCCCATTCAAGTTGGGGATGATGTGGTACCCGCGAAAAATCCCCAGTTATCCTGAGTTACCGTCTTGCTGTTTTGGGTTGCTTATCAAATTTCGGGACAAAATTTCTTTCAAGTTGGGGATGATGTGAAAACCCGCAACTTCAGGTTAATGCTTTAACCAAACACAATTAATTTGGTCGCACAATCTTTAGCATTGCATGGAACTATGCATTACTTTACGCATTATTTGACTAACACGAGAACTTTGTGCCTTAACTGTAAATTATATGTGGTGTGTGTGTTTTATGTAAAAGATGATACTTAGGGGTGAGTAGAGTAATTAGTGAAACCTTAATAACTCCTAACCCTAAAACCTCCCACACAAATCATTCTACGACAGTTCAAATCATTTTCTCTAGTCACCTCTACAACCATTTCTCTCATCATTCTTGGCTGCACTAGTTCTCTTTCATCAAACTTGATCTTCCAATCCATTTAGAATCAATCTAAGGTAAATGTTTAATGATTGTATGTTGTTAATCCTTGATTATCTGATTCATACAAACCCTAGTTCTCCAAACAATGGTTCTGTGTTTATTAATCATCCTGATTATTGTGAAATGGTTTGTTAATAGTTGTGTAATCACTTGCTTGACATTAAGGTGCTTGATATGTTAGACGTGTTTGATCGTTGATTAGATTACAACATTGCCAATGAATGAAAATAGGGTTTGATCGTAACCTGTAACTGTTCTCCAACGAAAACACTTTGAATTCGTCGCATGATATGTGCCTACGAAAACCCCTTGATTTCATCGCTTCCTGTACCGACAAAAACACTTTTGATTTCGTCAACTTGTCCCGACGAAAACCCTTTTGATTTCGTCACTCAACTACCCGACGAAATCTAAGTTAGTCACCAAGGGATTTCGTCGAAGTATGGGTTTTCGTCGAAGGACTTAACTTGAACAGTAGGTTTCAATGGTTATGTAATCTGTATGTATATTGATGAATGGTTATGATTATGATAATAAAACCAAGATATATAATGCTAACGATATCTACTGTGGAGGATGCCTATTGATAATAATGCCTATGGTTAATGGTTACTGTTAGTGAAGTTTACTTGTGATTAAGTGACAAAACTTGGTTCCTGCACCTAGTATAATACACATAAGTGTTAAGCATTATTTGGAACGTATACGTGAACTATGGGATTATATGAGTTGTATAATTGCTGTGGTAACTTGTATGCACATCATGACTACACGTGAATGTAAACTGAGGTGAGTTCACTGCTCTTTTCCAAGCATGCATCCCGGGAAGGGATATCGGGTAACGTTTTCATGGAAGAATGTCAGGTTAATGGGATGTTTGTTATTACTCAGTTTCTATCATATAAGACCCCTCACATCTACCGATTGTTGTCGGAAGGCAACAAGGTATTTAGTTGATAGCGCTATTAGGTTTGGCACCCTCACACCGGGCCGGAATGGACGGGCGTGAACTATTTACCTTGACCACTTGATCAATGCTTTGATAGAGGCATTGGGGTTTGGGAAACACATCAAGTAGCCACATACGGTAATCGAGTTAATAACATCATCAAAACATAACGTTGAACTGTTTTAAACACACATCTGGTAACTAACGCGTTAACAAAACTTTGAACTCACCAGCGTCGTCTGACACACTTGTTTGCATGCTTGCAGGTCGTTGGATCGAGGCTTGACATGGACTTGCTATCTGGGAGTGCTGGAGTGGTCATGGATTGAGGCTCTTGGATATATTTGATACTTTGGTTTTGAACACTTATCAAGAAACAGTTGTTGAACAATTTACTTTATGCTTCCGCTAAACATCTCCTTTGGTTTAAACTTATGATTTGGATTTACATTTGGCAATTAATGATATGTTTTATTTAAATACTATACGTGGTTCAATGTGATTGGTGGCTTGGATCCTGGTACGTCACACAACCCGAGGTATTCCCGCATGTGGTATTTTGGGGGTGTGGCCCAAAAACCCTGGATGGAAAGCTAGCCAGTCCAGCGATTATGATGAACGACCTCGTTTCAGAGAGGACGCGCGAGACACTATCGATCGCATTGGTTATCGAAAGGCATTCAGGAACGAGAATCGAGAAAAGTGTTGGACTCCGCTCATTAAGACACCAAAAGAGGTGCTCATGACGGAGAACCATGACTTCAAGGCTCCAAAGCCTATGACGAACAAAAAAGGACAAGACCCAAACTTGTACTGTGATTTCCACAAGGATACAGGTCATCTGACAGATGACTGTATCAGCTTAAGGCAAGAAATTGTAAAAGCGCTGAAGAGCGGGAAACTAAGCCACCTGGTAAAGAATGTACGCAAGGAGACGCGACAAATTCAGCGCAACGATGATGGGAACCAAAAGAAGGTCAGGCGTCTGGAAACACACATGGTCAATGGGCCAAGATACAGCCCAAGAGATAAAGGCAAGCGCCCATTCGAACCTGCATGGCAAGAGCAACAGGTCATATTTCCGGTAGTACGCGGGGGACCACGCGCCACGCGACCTGTCGTCATTACCGGTATCATCGGTCATTACGAAACAGAATACATATTTTTTGATCCGGGAAGTACAGTTGATATCATCTATGAAAAGTGCTTCAATCAGTTTGATGATGAAGATAAAGCGCGCCTTGAGCCGGTCGATTATCCTCTTTCAGGATTCTGCAATGAAACGGTCTTCCCTCTAGGTCAAATCAGCTTCCCCGTCACGCTGTCTGACGGGAAGCATTCAAGAACCACAAATGTCAATTTCATGGTAATGCCGGTCAAAGCAAGGCAAGATGTTCTGATCGGGAGAGAAACCCAAGGTGAACTAAACATGGTAACCTCCACACCCCACTCCGCCATCGGATTCCCAACCGAGACGGGGGTGGCGATTATCTATGCGAAGAAAGAGGTAATGTCAGACGAGGATGCACGACCAGTCAAAGCGCCAAAAATTTCAGCAACTGAACCAGAAAAATGGGTATTGAATCGCAAGTGCCCAGAACAAACGATGACGATAGGCCACGCAATCTCACCAAACATCAGAACACACCTCAAGCAACTTTGTTCAGGAACATGGACATTTTCTCCTGGACTCCGTCTGACATGACCGGTGTCCCGCGCGACGTTACTGAACACTGTCTGAACACGTATCCCTCCGTTGAACCAAAAGTGCAAAGAAGGCGCAGCCTAGGGGCGGATAAGACTAAAGCGATGAATGAGCAAGTTTGTGAGCTGCTAAAAGCAGGAATCTTGAGTGAGGTGCACTATCAAAGCTGGGTCGCAAACCCTGTCATGGTCGAGAAGTCAAATGGAGGATGGCGAATGTGTGTCGATTACACCGATCTCAAGAAGGAGGGCCCCAAAGATTGTTATTCATTGTCGAGATCGACAAAAAGATAGACTCTCTAACGCCATACAGGTGGAAATGTTTTCTGGACTCTTACAAGGGGTATCACCAAGTCCAGATGAAGCTTGAAGATGAAGACAAGACAGCTTTTCGGACCGACCTCGGAATCTTCTGTTACAAAAAGATGTCGTCCGGCCTTAAAAACGTTGGCGCAACATACCAGCGTCTGATGGATAAAATCTTTGCTGAAGATATTGGGAAACATATCGAGGTTTACATTGATGATCTTGTGATCAAGAGTCCTGAGGAGGACCAAATGTTGAAGGATATAGAGAAGACATTCAACTCTCTGAGAAGCGTGAATATGAAGTTAAATCCAGTCAAATGTTCCTTTGGTATGGAGGAAGGCAAATTCTTGGGCTTCGTGGTTACAATGGCGGCTTCGTGGTCACCGTGCACGATTAAAGAGATGCAAAGACTAGCCGGTCGCCTAGCCGTACTTAGTCGATTTCTATCAAACAACGCAACAAAATTATATCCTTTCATTAGCACTCTGCGCAACTGCGTGAAAAAGCAAGAATTCAAATGGACGCCCGAAGCAGAAGCTGCTTTCCAGTAAATGAAAGAGTGTTTGATCAAGCTCCCTACCCTGACCGCGCCGTTTGAAAAAGAACCACTCATTATGTACCTGTCTTCTTCGGACAAGGCAGTTGGGTTGGTATTATTGGTGGAGAGAGATGGAGTTCAGACTCCGATTTACTATGTCAGTAGGGTGCTTACAGATCCAGAAACGAGATATTCAACAATGGAAAAGTTAGTGCTTGCGCTGCTACACGCCTCCAGGAGGCTGCGCAGATATTTTACAGGGCATGTGATCACGGTACTCACTGACTTTCACATCGGCACAATTTTACAAAAGCCAGAAACGTCAGGTCGCCTAGCAAAGTGCGCAATCGAGCTGGGGGGCCACAACATTCTATACAGGCCGCGCCCAGCCATCAAGGGTCAAGTTTTAGCGGACTTCATCACAGAAGTCCCAGAGGATAAGATCAAAGATTGTGATGTTGTTGACACTCCCATCAAAGACATGTCCGAGGGATTATGGTTGCTATACACCGATGGGGCCTCAAACGAAGATGGAGCGGGAGCTGGGTTGCGCCTAGTTAGCCCCGAGAAGCATGAGTTTACATATACCATCAAGTTAGATTTCAAGAATACCAACAATGAGGCTGAATATGAGGCATTCTTGCCAAGCATGCGCCTCGCCATCAAAATGGGAGCTCAAACTTACAACCACATGTTGACTCATTGCTAATCGTAAGTCAAATCAACAGATTATATGATGCGAAGGGCGAAGTTATGGCTTTGTACTTAGAGCAGGCGAAGGAGTTGCTCCAGCAATTCAAGTCATACAAAGTCGTTCATATCAATCGATCTGAGAACAAGCCAGCGGACGCGCTAAGCAAGCTAGCTTCAACAACCTTCCAACACCTCGCCAAAGATGTCAGGATCGAAGTCTTAAAAAAAACCCGTCTGTTCTGCTGAGACAAGTGAACGTAATTGAGATAGGGCCACCATCTTGGATGACTCCTATCATCCAATATTTTCAAGAAGGAATTCTCCTGGAAAACAAAGCAGAAGCGAGAAAGATACAGAACAAGGCGTTGTTCTATGAAATGAATGTTGGAATCTTGTACCAAAGATCCTTCTTGGGGCCACTTTTGCGCTGTGTGGATCCCCAAGATGCAAGTTACCTGATTAGGGAGATTCATGAAGGCATCTGCGGCATCCACGCGGATCCGCGCATGGTTGTCGCAAAGATAATGAACGCTGGTTACTATTGGCCAGGGATGCACGTTGACACTCTAAAGGAATTGCGCAAATGCGACTCCTGTCAAAGGCACGCCCCGAAAACCCTGTGCCCGAAAAATGATCTCATTCCTGTGTCCACTGCCTGGCCTTTCCAGCAGTGGGGGATCGATATGGTGGGACCTTTCCCTGAAGCTCCCGGAGCTGTGAAGTTTATAATTGTTGCTGTGGATTATTTCACCAAGTGGGTGGAGGCCAAAGCACTCGCTTCAACTACTGCAATGATGGTGCGCAAGTTCATATGGGAGCACATCATTTGCAGGTTTGGTCTCCCACTCAAGATTGTAACAGATAACGGAACCGATTTTGCTTCCGAAGACCTTCAAAAATGGATGAAAGAGATGAATATCGAACACACTTTCTCTTCCGTTGCGCATCCTCAGGGCAACGACCAAGTGGAAAGTGTTAACAAAAGTATCATTGAAGGGATAAAGGCCCGCCTGGGCACTAAGAGAAGAGGTTGGGTAGATGAGCTCCCGAGCATCCTGTGGGCTCATCGAACCATGCCGAAAACAAGTACTGGCGAAACCCCCTTTAGCCTGGTCTACGGCTCTGAGGCGGTTATCCCAGCTGAAATTGGCCTGCCCTCGCTGCGCTTGACAGCAGTCAACAAAATCGATAACGAGGCAGAGCGGCGTCTTGACTTGGAGTTACTCGAAGAGAGGCGCGAAATAGCGCGGATCAAAGAAGCCAAGTACAAGACACAGTTGGAAAGGTACTACAACGCAAGAGTGCGCATTTGTAACTTCACTCCAGGGGAATACGTCTTCAGAGACAATGAAGCCTCCAATGCTGAACGCCCCGAGAAGCTAGCACCCAAGTGGGAAGGCCCATACTTGGTACATGAGGTGCTAGGAAAGGGGGCATACAAGCTGCGCACACTGGATGGATACATCATCCCGCGCACATGGAACGCGCAACAATTGCGCAAGTGTTATATGTGACTACTCTCGGCCTTGCGCTTTTATCCAATTATGTTGGCCATGCGCCTTTCTTAATTTCCTATGTCGGCTATACGCCCTTTTCTTTTATTTCCACGATGTAAGTTGGCCTAAGCACCTGTTTCCTACTTAATGAAAGCATATGCCTTATATTTTTTCTTTTATCATGATGACTTCTACGTTACAAATGCATGTTAAACTTTTGATTAGCACGAAAACACTTCAGTAAATTATGAGCTCTTGAGTTATGCCTCCAAGGTCCTCCGCGAACATAGCGCGAGACCGGGCAGTTACACTCACACAAGAGCCACACTTACATTTATTCGCGCTAACTTAACTAAAGTTTCTAACAACAATGCAATAATTGTAACTTGGCAAATAAAAGGCAAACATCAGTGCTATATCCACAAAAGCGCGTCCGCGCAATAATTACATTAAACAGTAACAGTACATCATACGTCCAATTCAAAAAAGCGCAACAGCGCAATACACAAAAGTTGAAAACAAATTGCAAGGCATCAGCCTGCAAACACTATCTATGCATCACCACCACCTTCGCTTTCTCCGTCACCATCGCCATCTCCGCCGGTTGCTTCTTCCTCATCAGACAACTCCACAGTCTCTGGAGGGTCGAGGATAGTCTTTAGCCGTGGACACCAATCATCATGCTTTAGCGCTTCAGTGACCAACTCCATTACAGCCAGCGATAGATGGTCATAAACCTCTTCAGCATAGGCTAGCACAGCATTGGCTTGATCCGTCATGGAGCAATGGCTGACATCGAACTCCTGTCCAAAGACCTCTTCTACATGTTGAGCACATTGTAGATAACCTCCACGATGCCCAGCAGCACGTGAGGCATCTATGAGGGCAGCAACAGCTATATCTAGCTCAGAGGCATTTAGAATAGAGTTGGCCATCTACATAAAAGGCAGCAAATGAGATCAAGGAGACATAAATAATGCCTAAGGTAAGAAAGGGGAACCTTACCAGAGCTACCCCTCTACTGCGCATCCATTCAGCCTCCGAGACAAGCGTGTCAACGATGCCTTGGGCTTCGGAGTAATTGTTCTGCACTACGTTGAGGGCAGAGGTGCCGATATCCCGTGCCTCTTCGGCCTTCTGTTTGGCCTCCTCAGCAGTAACAGCTTTTACTCTCTCGGCCTCCAGGTCAATTTCCAAGGATTCGCTTTTGTCGGTTTGCTCTTGTATTCGACGTTTCAACTTGGAAATTTCCACGTGTTTGGCATGCAAATCCTTGTCCCTACTGGCCACCTGCGCCTTTAACTCAGCCTATAAAAGATGAGATAATGACTTAGTGAAATTTTGACAAACAAAAATAAAGAAAGAAGAGAGAAGGTTGTTGAACCTCAACGCGCTCTTTGTCAGCTTCGACATCCTCGACCTTCTTTGTTAACGTGGTAATCTGGGCCTCAAGGTCGGTAATCTTGTTGCGAGCGGCATACATGCATTGGTTATCCTTCTTACAAACTTCCTTCCACTCGACGCGCTCTTTCGACAAGAGCTCTTCAGCAGCACGTAGCTTACTCCTAAGGCCCTCGCACCCCCGTTCCTCTGATTTCTTATCAGACTCAAACTTTGCCTTCTCTTCGGCAAATGCAGCCTTAGCCTTCTCATAGTCCTTAACTTGCCTCACCAGGCGCTCACGGTATTTTTCCCATTCAGCACGTTCCTTAACCATCGTACGCCATTCACGCACGATTTGATGGTTAGCGGTGCGGGTGTTGGCTTCCCCAACCACATAAGCATGGTACAAGCCATCATGAGTTCGCGCCCTTTGCCGGTTAACTTCCCCTGGAGGGAAGGAATTCAAGAACCAATCACGGCAAGGAGCGAACTCCATGAAGGTATCCTTCTGCTTTAAACCCCATGGAGCTCGGTGGGGAGCATCACCGCGAGCCTCCTCGGTGTAAGTTTTATAGTAGATGTCGCCCACAGTATCATTAGGACCGATGGGAGACTGCGGTATGGACCCTCCAGTGCCACCAGAGCTCGCACCACCTGCAGCAGCAAATTTTTCTTTATGCATAGCAGAAGCTGATTCCCCAGTAGTAGAAGTTACTTTGATAGTCTGGGTGGGGGCATCAACCTGCGCAGGCTTGGTTGGCTTCACAACGTCGGGTCCCTTATCTTGAGCAGTTTCTTTCCTTTTTTTCATGAAGGGGCTGATCAAGCTCCGTAATATGGATAACCTCCGGACCCTGCGCCTTTTCATGAGCAGTAGTAGCAGTGGCCCTGGTCTCCTTGGATTTGTCGCCCTCGGGCTTATTCGCAATCTTCTCTTTCTCTTTCTCTTTCTCTTTCTCCTTATCAACAGGCTGCTCAGCAGCCTTCTTTTTCTCCTTCTTAGCCTCCAACCCAGCAGACTTAGGGGCTTGATCACAACCCTGGTTCTCTTCTGCGTCGGTTCTTGGGGGTCTTTAAACTCAACACCTTTCTTTTCAGGGACCTTCTTCTAGGCCTCTGCAAAAGCTAAGTGTTAAACAGGGCTGTCACTAGAATAAAAAGACAAGTATCAACTCAATACCAACCTGGAGAGAATTTATATAGGTTGCGTAGCTTGCTTTGTTTCCCTGTTACTAGGACTTCCCCAGTTTTCTGCGCCATAGACGCGCCTGCAGTGGTCTCCTCTTATTTTCTTTTCCTGCTTATCAACTTTACAGCAGGTTCTTCTTCTTCTTCCTCTTCTTCCTCATCATGCGCGATGGAAGAGGGAGTAGCACCAGCATTTGGGTTCCGGGAACCCGCGCTCCCCGAGCTCTTTGAGCCAGCGGCGCCAGTCTTCTTTTCGCCTATACGCGACAAACCCTCAAGTGAGTCACTAGTGATAACATAATCCTCCAAGTTACTCTGATGAAATCGTAGAGTACCTTTATTAGAATCACCGGCAGTCGCGCGGCTACTCCCACCTTTCTTGCTGGTCACCTTAGCATCGGTGGTAATAACCTTCTTCTTCTTACTTGGCTTTTTCTTCTTCTCTTCTGGGTCAATCCCAAGGTCGCGCAACACACCTGCAAAGATGTTAGACCAGGAACTTAGCTCCCCATTTGAAGACCCTACAGACTCCTCGCTGGAAAGATAAAGAATCTCTTTCCTAGCAGAAGTCAAAGCTCGCAAGGGCCTGGTGTTAGGTATATGCGCACCTTCGGTTACGGTTGGTGGATTGGCAAAAGATCCAGCAGGAGGAAACAAGAAATTTCCCTTGATCTATTCGTACCAAAATGGCTCCCCTGATTCCAGTGGGCGCGAGCTCATGGACCCACCGAAGGTGGTGTTAGGATCGGAGGCTGTCAAGATTGTGCTTGTTTGTATAAATTTGACAAATCAATGAATATAAATTAAGATTAAGTGTAGCGGAAATGAAGACAAACTTTGTAAGCACAATCTAAGTGGGAAATAGTTTGATAAACAGATGCTTCTCATTAAGTTGAATGATTCAATTACAAATCAAATGATTACAAGCATGCTTACAGAACTAAGCTCCCCCTCAGCCTGATACTCCAAGGTTGGTTGCACAAGATGAAAGGATTGGACTGGAGAAGAAGAATCCACTCAGTCAATCAAATGTAACAGTACAGGGTACTGCTCCATTTATAGGCAAACCAAACCACTGAGGCATCTCAGCTGACGTCACCATGATAGTGACATCTAACAACCTATAAACACTGTTCTATACAAACTACTGATGTTAAACAACTGATTATAAGTACAGTACAAAACAAGATAAAACTACTGCTTCATGTTCCGCTGTTGTAGCCTGAGCACTGATGTTGAGCATCAGTGCTTTCTTCAAAGGTGATCAGTCCTTGAATGAGCAGTGCTTGAGTCTTCAGCAGTACTTAGGAAACGACAGCGGATAGAGCAACAGTGTTTGTCTTCAGCAGTCTTTAAAGTTTCATCAGTGTTTGGTTCATCAGTTCTTATAGTGAGCAGTACTTAAGATCCAACAGCTGTTAGATTACCACTGTCAAGGGGAAAGCCAAGTGTAAACAGCTGCTTATTCTGAATCCACTGTTGTGATCCGATTTTTGCTTTCATTATCTGTTCCTCTGGTAGGGTTCAATCCCAACAATCTCCCCCTGGAACAGATAATGCCAAAACCCTTCATTATTCTGGACCTTTATTTCTCATCAGTAGTTCCTTAGCTTGCTTTTTAAATTCTTCTTCAAAATTCTTGGAACTTGTGTCACCTTCATCCCTACACAGTGTAAGTTCAAGGAGATCCTGCAAATCTTCAACACTAAGGCCTAGTGCTTCTTTCCTTGATATGTACTTCACTTCACCATTGGATCTGACTAAGGTCAATACGTGGGTCTTTTGATCAGACGTCCACTTTAGTATTATTAATCCTAATGGGTTTCTTGGGAGAGATTTATTTTTAGATGAGTTTGGAGATGTCGGCCTTGTGAAAAGTTGTAGGCTGTCAGACATTTGTTTGAGGGCCTTCTCGATGACATCATTTGCTGCATCTACATCTTCTGCAGTCTCTCTTTCAATTAGCTCTTGCCTCTCAATGTCTGTCATGCCTGTTGGAGTGTTTGGTGATGCAGGTTTGCTTAATACCTCTTTAAAAAGGTTTTGAAGTTTTGCTGAGGTATCTTCTTTTAGACCCATTTTCATGATGGTATCTTTGAAGTACTCAGCTTCCTTTTTCTTTACCTCTTCACTAGTCAGCAGTTTTCCTTCTTCTTGGTTTGACACAAGAATGGGATTATCTGCTGATTTGAACAGTTTTTGGAGGTCATCAATCTGTTGTTCAAGCTTCATCATTTGTTCACGCTTCTTTGAAGTGCCTGAAACAGATATCTTTCTTTTCTTCAGCCTTTCATAGGCTTCATCAGTATGCTGCTTTGACCATTTTGATATGGCAATGGCAGTATCCACTTTTGCCTTAACCAGCTCTTGCTTCTTTCTTTTGTACTCAGTTGTTAGGTCAGCGATGAGCTTTTTGTATTTGCTCTAATTTGGAGCATTCTTCTTCTTTCTAGGATCATTCTTGATTCTATCAATCCTGTCAGCTTCATGCTTTAAGGCCACTATTAGCCATTCTTCAAATTGGTTTTCTTCAGTAGGATAAAAATTTTCTTGCATAATGTATGCAAGAAGTTTTCTTCTCATCTCTTTTCGTTGACCTGCCTTTTCTTTGCTCAGCTCTTGTGCAAAATCTCTTATCTGTTTGACTTTTGTGAGCAGAAATTTCAATCTTTCAGCAATGGCTTCATCACTTTGACCTTCACATTCAACCTTGGCTCTTATCTTAGCCTGTCTTGCTTTGAGCTCAAGGTATTCATCCATGTCTTCTGGGACTATGAAGCCAACGAGTGAAGGAAATCTTCTGTTTGAAGGATCATCATCATTGTAGAATTGCCTCATCTCATTTTTGATAGCTTCTAGTTCCAGTGGATATTTTGCAGCAATGGGATCATATTTGTCCTCCTTTGCCTGAGTAAGTTTTCTTTTTCTGGTATAGAGCTTTGCTGGTTGTGCTGTGGAAATGGTGAGAGCAGTGGTGGATGGTTGACTAACAGTGGTTGAAACAACTGGTGCTTCAACCGCTGTTGTCATTACAACTACTGATATGTCATCAGATGTCTTCTGCTTTTGAGCAGGGGTTGTGATGGCAGGGGTTTGAGTGGTGATGAGTGACTGACTAACAGTAGTTAGAACAACTGGTGTTTCAACCACTGTTGTCATTACAGCAGATGTTGTAACATCTGCTGTCTTCTACTTTTTGGCAGGAGGTGATGATGGGGTGGCTGTTTTTGATGGTGAAGTTGTTGTTGGTGTTGTGATCACAGAATATGGTGGAGCAGTGGTTTTGGTGGTGTGTGGTGATGTGGTGTGTGTTGATACAGTAGCTTTGGTTTAGCTATTTTCTTACTCAATAAAGATGCCATCATCAATTCCTTTCTTTTTCCACTTGATCTTCTCCCCCTTTTTGGCATTATCTGGGAAGGGTTCATTCATTAAGAGGATAGTGGGAGGAACTTTTCCAGAGGCACTTTGGATATGAGCCTTGATAGCTTTAATATCTGCCTGTGTATCTTTAAATCTTAACTCCACCATGTTTGTCAGCTTTTGTACATGTATAGCATGCTGCTGATCAGCCATCTGCTTTTGTCTTTCCAGCAGTGGTTGGAACATGTTCCATAACTCATTTGCAGCAGGTGCCTGTTGTGTAGGTACTTGAGCTGGAGCAGCAGTGGATTGGGCTTTCTGAGCTTTTAATAGCTGCTGCACCATATCCTTTATTTCAGCAACTGAGGTTTCCAGGTTTTCAACCCTGCCCGTCAATTCCTGATATTTTGAATCATCACCCAAGTTAATGGGATCATCTGAATCCCCACGAGCAATGGTTTTACCAATGTGTGACTTAGGGACTGAATCCCAAAAGTCATTCATTGATGCCCCTTGTTCTTGGTACTGGGGACTTCTTTCTTCAGCACTTGATAACCTTTTGATGTTGCCAGTGGTTAAGACAAGCTCACTGGTGGTTCTCATTGGTGCTATTGAAGAAATTGCCTTCAAGGGAGTCTTATGAATGTAACCACTGTCCAAATGTAAGCCAGTGGGTTCAACATTTGTAGTGGCTGCTCCACTTGAACTACTGACAGGAGTTACTTGTAACTCCTGTAGTGTAACCTCCTCAGTTGTTGCTGGGATAACAGATATATCAACATCAGACCCAGTCACTTGTGGGAGTATACTCTCGGTGATAGGTGTTTGAGAGGAACTGGTTTGTGTCTGAGTAATACCAACTGTATGCAACAAGGGTGTTATGGATGGTGGTAATGTAGGGGGTGAGGGTAAAGGAGTTGAAAGAGACATGTCCTTGGGATTAGGACTGTGGAAGATGGATCCAAGTGGGTCCAGAGCTTCATATTGTGGGGTCCCTGTGTTTATAACCTGATCCTTTTGTGAGGATGCAGGAGGAGTTTGTGGCAAAGGTGGAGATCTTTCTTCCAACTGTTGTGAGGAAGTAGCAGCAGTGGTTATTGGTGACATTTGTGTTGTCACGGGCATCTGCTCTGGGATCTCATCTTCCATAGGTGCCTTTGTTTTGGGTATGGGGGGCTTTCTGGATGTTTTCTTTTTGTTCTTTTTGGTGGTGGCAGGTGTGGGTTTCAAAACAGTGGGTGTGCTGCTTTGATCACCGGGAGCAGTGGGCTCAGCAGCTGATACCTGAGGAGTAGTTTCATCTGCTAAATTCTGCTCAGGTACCTCTGCTTTTGTTTTTATAGGTGCCAACATTCTAGAGAATGTTTCAGGCGTTAAACAGTTTATTTTAAAATGAGCACCTTGTTTGGGCAATTCTGCATCTTCTTTTACAAATTTTTGTTTGAAATAATAGCTTAAAAACCTTGGAAAGAGCAGAAATGCTTTGCTATCAACATTCTTTACTAAATCATCAAAAATCTCCTGGGAATAATTAAAATTTTCATTATTTAAAATTACATATCCCAGGCATTGAATTTTTGATGGTATTTCATTAAAAGAAGTTGTTTTATTAGAAACACACATCAATAGAGTGTGAAATAAAAACCTTGGTGCAGAAGGGAAGAAACCTTTTTTTAAGGTATCCCTTTTTGGTTGCTCTGCATAACCCATATTCATGAAATCCTTTTTCAACTCAGTTTTCGAAAAAGAGGTTTTACCTTCCAGATCATTGAGTTTGAAGACTTCAGAAATAGATTGTGGAGAGATTTGAATCTTTTTACCCTGTATCGAGGAGTTGATGGCTGTGACAGTGTCTCCTTGTTTTTCAAGGGTGGCATTGTTCCAGAACTCTCTCTGGGTTTTTAGATAAATGGGGGCGTCTGCTGTTAACAAAGTTTTATACTTTGATGCAGATAAGGTGTCAATGATGGAGTCGAAGGTGTTGTCGGTTGTGGGTTTTGTGAGTATACCCAAATAGTTGTGAGGAGATTTGTAACGAATTTCTGTGGTTTCAGCGGCCATTTGAGTGGCGTCAGTGGGAGCGGAGGAAGAAGACGGTTTTGATTTTAATTTCGACTTTGATTTCGTCATTTTTGATGAAGAAGATCGAAAAATGTTTTTGGAGTTATGAGTGGGAAACTGCTTTGTGAAGAGAATGTTTGGAATTCAATTCGACAATGAAACCCTGTTTTTGGTTTTGATTAGGGTTTTATTTAGGGAAAAGGAAATACTGACGTGGCAGCGGTTATAATGATCTGACGGCTAAAAACTGACCACGTGCCAACCCCAGATGGAAGAGTAAATAATGGAGGATAGTTGTTTTGGTGGCCACTGATGAAACAAGCATCATTGGTTACAACGGTAATAAATGAAGCAGTGGGTGATTTTTACCATCAGTGGATGCTTTTACTACATCAGTGGATAGAATATCAGTGGATAAAACACTGATTTTGAACAACAGTGCTTATCAGAGGAAAATGAGAACAGGGGTTGACTTTCAGCAGTGGACAGACATTAGAGAGCAGATGTTTGAGGCACAATCAGTTGTTTTAAGGAAAAACAGTGGTAGAAAGCAAAAATGAAGACCATTAATATAACAACTGTTAGTGCAGCAGTGTTTCAACTTTTGACAAATAATTCTAGCATCTGCTTGTTCAGATGTGGGGATTGATTATGTCTTGTGTGAGCTCAATATCATGTCCAACATCTGTTATACTGCAGGAATGCTATACTTAGGTACATTTTAGATGTAGATTATCAAATTTAATTTGTCAGCAGTTTTTCTAGGAGATTATGTTCTAGGTTTACCACATGTTCACTATTTCCTGACAGTGGTTTAGCATCGCAGATGATGAAAACTTCTTTACTAAGGCAACTCATTTTGTGTCTAATTATTTGAACTAGAACATGAGTGTCTCAATATTTTTAGAATTAATTTGCAATCAATTTTTTTTCTGTGATAAACAAACTTGAGCTTAGTGTGACCTTGACATGTTCACCATTTCCTTTTGATCAGTTTTAGGAATAGTAATTTCACACAAAAATAAGGAAATTACATCATGACCGGAGAGAAAACTTTTACTATCAAAAAGGAGTAAAAGTACAAAAAATCAATAATATATCCGGTTTTATTTGAGAAAAACACCTTTCTAAAAATAAAGGTTGTTTTGAAAAAAACATCAAAAGGATCTGGTAACTTCCAAAAAAGGCTTGTGATCACATCATTATGACCACTGATTAGGATCATTTTCTTGTTAATTGATTGCAAATTCTTCTTTTAAAGTCAATCACTCGAGATACCATTGTTACCTGAACTTCTCCTGAATTAATGAATGCACACGGTTGCATAATGACCATTGTTTTCCCAACCTTTGACTCATAGGTGTTTTATGTTTATACTCTTTTCTTTTGACTTCAAAAGTTTTGAGATAAACACACTTTTGACTTTGTTCATTTCTTCTTCCCTTTTTACCCTTCCCATTCATAAGTACAGAAAATACTTACCGGGAGATTTTATTGAGGAAATACTTAATCCAGAATCATTTTGCAGTAATGTTTTGAGAGATCTGGCCTCATGTGACCATGCTTTATTACCAAATCTCACATTACTTATGATTTGGACTGTTTTTGACCCCTGATTTTCTTAATGTGTATTGACAGGGTTGATTTAGTCCTTTTGAGGATTCTCAACCTGCCTTCTAACACATAAGATTTCATGACTAAAGTTTTATTTTCCTCTTTCTAAGTTAGCAAAACACTAATGTTCATATGAACATAGGTTTTGTTAATCTAAGGTTTGTACTTTAGCATAAAACATGATGAAATCATCACAAATTCCATAACAACAGTTGAAATCAATTTTAAATGAAGATAGTCATACCATAGTTACCAGACATGTTTCCAGATCTGGAAACTATGAGTGATTTGTGCATGACATCACTTGTTGTTTAAAATTTGTGAATCTTATGACATCTTGGTTGTTTTACAGAGTATCAGATTCATCATTTTGAACATGATTTCTCGTTGCTCTGTTTTTCAACTAAATACAATCAACCTTAGTATCAATGAATTTTGAGCTGAACTGTTATGTCAAATTGATTGTTAGATCGAATTTGACTGTCCGAGCTCTGATACCAATTGTTAGGATCGGAGGCTGTCAAGATTGTGCTTGTTTGTATAAATTTGACAAATCAATGAATATAAAATAAGATTAAGTGCAGCGGAAATGAAGACAAACTTTGTAAGCACAATCTAAGTGGGAAATAGTTTGATAAACAGATGCTTCTCATTAAGTTGAATGATTCAATTACAAATCAAATGATTACAAGCATGCTTACAGAACTAAGCTCCCCCTTAGCCTGATACTCCAAGGTTGGTTGCACAAGATGAAAGGATTGGACTGGAGAAGAAGAATCCACTCAGTCAATCAAATGTAACAGTACAGGGTACTGCTCCATTTATAGACAAACCAAACCACTGAGGCATCTCAGCTGACGTCACCATGATAGTGACATGTAACAACCTAACAACCTATAAACACTGTTCTATACAAACTACTGATGTTAAACAACTGATTATAAGTACAGTACAAAACAAGATAGAACTACTGCTTCACGTTCCGCTGTTGTAGCCTGAGCACTGATGTTGAGCATCAGTGCTTTCTTCAAAGGTGATCAGTCCTTGAATGAGCAGTGCTTGAGTCTTCAGAGGTACTTAGGAAACGACAGTGGATAGAGCAACAATGTTTGTCTTCAGCAGTCTTTAAAGTTTCATCAGTGTTTGGTTCATCAGTTGTTATAGTGAGCAGTACTTAAGATCCAACAGCTGTTAGATTACCACTGTCAAGAGGAAAGCCAAGTGTAAATAGCTGCTTATTCTGAATCCATTGTTGTGATCCGGTTTTGGCTTTCATTATCTGTTCCTCTGGTAGGGTTCAATCCCAACAGGTGGGGAAAGCAGCTTGCCAAAGATGCGCTTCTACAATCGAAATCATCAAATTAAGCGCAGAAAAATTACAAAAAGAGAAATGATCAAAGAAGTAACTAACCTCTATCTTGAAACTTCAGCACAGGCACTTCAGTGCTATCTTCCGGCCATTGATCACTCATCTGCGCCGCCACCAGAACATTCTTACCAAAAATGCAATTGGGTGTGGCAGTAAGCTTCACACACCAGTTTTCTTTCTTCGGAATCGCCAATTCCTCCTTCTCAATCGTGTCCGGCGCACGGAAGATCATTGCAATCCGCATCACTTCCTCCCTAATGAAGAAGAACTTTTGTTTCCAGTCATGGAAACTCTTGGGTGGATTCAGAAGGATCTTCTTGGCAGCTCCCCGGTTGCCGAAGGAATAGAACCCCATGTTTCTGATCAGCTGATAGAATACCCGGAATTTATCCACTGTGGGCTCTATATCATGGCCCCGGCATAAAAACTCAAAGTGCCTCACCCTCACCATGCCGGGTGGACTCAGCTGTGAGATATGAAACCCATAATACTGGAGAATATGGGCCATAAACTGAGTCGCCGGTAACCGGAAGTTACCCTGCAAGAAAAATTCCTCAAAAAGTGTGATGTACCACGGCGGTGCATCGGCGGCCATCTGATTCTGACCGGGTATCGGGCATCCCACTCCGGTGGAAACCGAAAGCCTCTCGTAATCTGCTCGAATAAACCCAGGTCCCATTTCAGGAAACGAAGTGGACCTTCGTCACCGGGGTTTTCTTCTTGAGGATTTTCTTCAGCCATGGATACTCAAGTAAAAGCGTCAAATATTTTCTGGAAAATTTGGAGATCTTCGGAGTTCTGAGGAAACTTGAAGATCTGCTAGTGTTTTTCTTTGAAGGTTTAAAGATTCAAAGAAGATTTGAAGACGAATAGAGAGAAAAGATAGCAACGAAATCAAGGATTGTGATTTACTCTCTCCTATCATCGACTATATATACTCATCGCATTTAATGTGATGGGTAAACGTGTCGGATTCACCGCGCGCGTATCCAATCAGAGGACGCCAAGTAAGGCGAGATTCCCGGAGTGACGGTTACCACGCGCGCGTGGGCCTCACTCGCCTGACGGAAAGTCGAACCGTCAGGGACACCTTGATAATGGTCGTGTCAACAGTCAACTCAAACGTTGCCTTCAACGACATTTGCACCAACCTGTCAGAATTCAAAATTCGAGGTTTTTCCCGCCCAGAATTACTACAAACTTCATGCAGAAGTTACTCAGGCCGCGCAATATTCATAATTATCTAATGAACCTACGCGCTTACACTCAAAAGCGGAGAATCATCAAAAGCCAGGTATGGTTGTCACGCCGTAGCAACTGCCAAACATTTACACGCGCGCCGTCTACCAACTGCAAGCAAGCATTTTTCTTCAGTACTTTCTTTTTTCTAAGTCCAAAGCTCCAACCACTTGCTTCGCGCATGATGCAGCACTGGACTGGGGGGACTTGAAGGGGTATGGTCCCAAAAAAGCCGCGCAGACCTTCTGTCAGGTCGCGCGCGGGACCATACTCCTTATTCCGCAAGATGGGCATTCTTAGTCTCGCGCGGGTTACTTCAACAAAGACTGACCTCGCGCGAGGTCCATACAAGAAAGAGCATCAATTTTATACTTAGCGTTCTGAATAAGAGCCTTCAGCCACCTATAACCCTGCGCGGGCTAGTTACGTGTTCAGCAAGGGTCGCGCAGGGCTATGGCGCAGGGCCACTTCAGAAGGTACACAAGGTACAAGTGGCAGAAGAAAAGAGCCAATCAGTGTCCATCAGGCTGTGCTCTATCATGCTCCACGATCGTCTGACGTGCAGGAGACAAAAAGTACACAAGGACGCCTATGTGGCACCAATCAGGGGGCGACGACACCTGCCCCACGATCTCCACTTACCTGCTGATGGCAGAGGGACAACAAGGCCGACAACAGGGACTCGTGGCTTCAATCATGGTGCGCCAGCACCGGAGAACTTCTAGAAGCCACTAACGGTCGACACCAGTGAGACAAAGAGCATATCCTCTAAGTTGTCTCCTTCCGGCCCAAGGCCCATCAGCCCATCTCCTCTTACACCTCTCCGACTATAAATAGGGACCTTCATTCACAGGTTAATCCATTCTGTTCTCTTCTCTCTCACTCTTACCACACACTTATTTCCTCAAAGCAGATACTTATTCTCAGGCTGGAGTTTGGTTAAGAGGGAAACCCCCATATTCCCCTCTTAACGAGCTAACGGTGTTCTGTTTTGCAGGATTATCGGATCATTAAGGAGCTTAGGAAAGTTTAAGAAGATTAACCACTATGAAAGGAACATAAACCAAACTAATTGACTCTAAAATTAGTTCTGTGTTTCTTCAGGGTCAAAATAAGCATTTTAATCAAAATGGGTTTTAGAAGGTATATAAACCCGTGAATTGAACCTAATAAGATAGATAATATTGAACTAGTGAAGTTCATAAGAAATTGGGATCAAACAAACATGTTTGTTTTATTAATACATGAACGGGTCAAAGGTTTGTAATTACATTTTAAGCCAAAGGCTTAAAAGTCTAAATTATTGTTAATCCGAATGTCGGATTTCAACTCCCTGTGATAGAGGATCGATTTACGATCATGTAGGAAGAAACAGATCTTAAAACATCATCCTCTCGGACCAGCTACTGATCATCGCCTTGATCAGAATCGAGTGAGTTATGACCAATTTAGTCGGATTTTGGTTTGCTGAGAATATGCAGCACTGAAATCAAATCTTGTTGTCGAAAAAAGGCTTGGCGTCGGGCGACAGCTGAGGCACAACACTGTCACGTCACGCGACGGTGGTCGCGCCCCACGACGGCATGAGCCCCCTCTATCACGACCCGCGAGTACTCAAACAACTGGCAGACTTTTTTTTCTTGTTCGTTTAATGCCCGAACTCGATTTAAACACTTATAAACCCCTATAACTAACTCATCTCATGTTTGTATGAAATGTAGGAATTATGTAAAGTACAGGAGGATGATCAAGCTCAACGAAGAACCGAACACAATCAAGAATCAAGCTTCCGCGAAGAGTTTCCTCGTCACGTTTTAAACGGCGAAATTATATGCCAGATCTTAAAATGTTATAACAAATTGTATTATTAAGTGTGTTTGTAATCAATAATACACCATAATAGTGGATGTTTATATGTAAATCGTATAAAATGGACTAAGGGTCTTACATATATAAGTTCTAAAATAGTAAAATGTAAATGAACAAAAAAAACCAACAAGTGTGTGTATATATATATATATATATATATATATGCGTCTGTGTGTCATAATATACATGTATGAACATTCAGATAATCACACACCAATGTGTCTAAACAAACAAGTGTTTTTGAAATGGAAACATGTTAAGTCTTAACAGGATTGGTGAAAGATTTGTAAAAGAAATACAAAGTTAGGCCTTGGTGTCTTATTTATTTAATACACTTGTAGGTCGGAAACATTACATCGGACATTCGGATTTGCTAGTTACATGGAACGCAAAGTTGTGAGTTTCACGGCCCCTCTTTTAAATGTTTTTACTTTTAAACTTAGGGGGAGATACATGTTTGCTCAAATGGTATGATACTTAGGGAATGAAATCAACTAGATGATGTATGTGTGCATCAGTTGTAGTTATCACTCTCGGGGTAAACCACCCGATGAATATTAATTTGAGTAGCCATTAGCCACATACGGAGCGAAGAACAATTGGATAGATCTATTGGGTATTGGTAAGCTCCACTCCTGGTCCCCGAGACCTGTGGGAGTGCTTTTGTGTCCCTAGCCGCGCGTCACTTGAATTTAGTGGCACGGTATGGCGGAACATTCTCAAGGTTTGGTTACTAGCTTATGTTGACACATACGTTAATGTCCTAGTTAAGCATTAACTGTTTAACGAATTTCACTGACACTATCCGTACCGGGTTATTTGAAAATTTATCAAATGTTTTAAAGATTCATTTGTGTCAAAAACTTGTGAACTCACCAAGAATATGTTGACGTTTTTATTAATATGTATTTCAGGGAAATAGGTTGTGTTGCATGGTTTGGAAGTCAAGAAATAGGATTGCATGGAACGCCGCCACTTTTGGGGTTTTGCTTTATAGTTTCCGCCTTAGCATGGAATACATAGGCCAAAAATTAGTTTTATACAGATTATAATTCTTATTTTAGTATTTTGGAAAAACTTTGTGGGATCGTTTTCAGACCCGAATGAGTCGATCAGAAGAGTTTTGCCCAATACAAAAAGCGGAAACAGTCGTATCAAGTTCAATTCAGCTACATATTCACTTTAAACTGTCTCTTGATTGATTTGACAACGTTTTACAGCGAGTCGACACTTCGGCAGTAGTTCGCTACTCAAGCCGGAAAGTTACAAATGAAATCAAGACACCACTATTTATAGGTGAGCTAATTTCGCACGAACCTGTCCAAGCGAAATTAGATTTCATGCGAAACCTGATTTCGTGCGGAATTACATCTTGATTTCGTACGAAATTAACAATGTGTAATTTCGTGCGAAATTACCACCACACCCATATTTGACAATATTCTCGTACTACGTGCCCTGATCTATCTATACAAATATAAGACTCGATACAAGACGAAGTCGACAGACGGATGCACCAACAGACTCCCCCTCGGATGTTGACGAAGTCTTCGGTGTCGAGTCTTCAATCTTCAGCCTTTATCAGTCCTCTCGAACTCTCTCCGAAATATCTAACAATGAAAAGCATCCTCAATCTCTTTTCTCTTTTCATCTCCAGGATCTCGACCTGGCTTTTTCTTCACTCTATCATCCCAATATCTGTAGCTGGCTCTTACATTCTCTTGATCAGATCTCTTGATTCCTTAAGTTCATCAGCATCAGCAGCTTGTGTGAACACATCTTCCAGTATCAGAATCTGGCTCTTTTCATCTACAGACTCCCCCTATCAATACGCTGGGATCTGGATTGTGTCCTGGCACACACTCTGCTTTAGGAATCGAAACCTGGCTTTCTTTTAAACACAAATTCCTCAGAAATTGGAACCTGGTTCTTCTCAGATTTCATACCTGCACAATCTCTACCTCACAATAAGTTTTACCACTTGTAAAAGATGAATTAAAACCACTTGCAGGTATTAATCAATAACTGATTTTACAATGTTAATTTCTGATGAACCTCTTGTAAAAATAGAATGATTTAACATTTAAAAACTTCTGATCACCACTAGTAGGCAAACACACACAAACTCCTCTTCACAAAATGTTCATCATGTTTAGCACTTGGAATTTTGAAAATCAGCTTTTCAATAACAGTTGTCGAAAATCTTTTTGAATTTTTCAAAATTTATGCTAAAATACACTCAAAATCTTTTTGGATTTTTGATTTTAAAGAAATGCAATACAATAAAGAAATATTTACAAAAAATGTTTTTTGTGAGTTTGTGTAAGAGGATCATATCAGTTTTGAGACAAATCACTAACACCGTTAAGTTTTAAACATTTTCAGTTCTAAACAATTCACTTAGATTGTCAGTATACCGATTCACTTAAATTTTCACACAAAGTTCAACTGTTTCGAGATACGAGATTAGTCTTCTAATGACTTAAACTTATTCGCGTGTCCCACCTCAGAATATACTCGGTATCCAGATTTCTATATTCAGTCTTACAGGTGAATGTACACTAATGATATCTGTAAATAGGTAATGCGAAAGCATGAGAGCTCAGGTCAGAACTTCCGTTCGTGCAGCGAGATGACGGCTCGACTTTAGGTGTGTCCCGTTTGGGGATCTTTTCTTCAACAGCACATGATTAGCATTTTGCAATGTTTCATAATTTTTTGTAATAAGGGCTGGCTTTAAGATTAAAGCTTTTGCAAAGCATTATACGAGGACTAGACTATTGCTCCCCCAAAATCAGAAGTCCTTGTATAATACCCTAGATATCACCACGCACAAAGACCTAGTATGTCAGAAATAGAAAATCTTTCAAACAAGATTTCGGGGGTTACCCATATATCCGAGAGATGTTCCCCACGATATAAGTAAGTTTTTGATATTTATGTTTATATCTCGAATACAATCTACTAAATGTGTAAAAACCTACTGGCATATCCGCAGTTAGATCGTTTATCACATTTTTGACTTTCCATTTCTTTAGCGTGTTGTGATAGTCCACTGATGTACTATCATTTCCTCTTTTTACAACACAACTCTTTTTCATTTTATCATGTTTTTGGATTTTTCAAATTTTCTAATGTTTTAGGATTTTCTGAAATTTCTTACTCCCCCTAAAATTCAAAAAACATTTAAAGGAACTTGAAAATAAACTGTACAAGTAAATTGACAACTGTTGTGAATTACTTCAATTCGCCATTCACTCGGCATAAACAATCAGAACTCCCCCTTACAACAAACTATTTTTCCATTATGATTTCAAAACACTTAAGTTTGTTTTAATTAAAGTGGTTTTTTCGGAAAATAAGTTTTGTTGATTTTACCACTTGTAGGTTGGGGTTATGATCATCACTTTGTTCTGTCACCATCTTATGAAATAATCCCCTTATTCAACCACTTGTAAAGATAAAATATGACAATTTCAAGAAAATACCACTTGTAGAAAATCAAGTACAACTTAATGTCCCTGAATAACCACTTGCAAATCGAAATATCACAGTTACCAACCTGTGAATTTCTCAAGAAAGATGCCGATTCCTACTCCCCAATTACCAACTTGGGAGTTTCGGCACGTCAGGTTTTTTTCAGTTAAAGAGATCCTCCCAAGCCTGACAGACCTTGGGAGTTTCCGAGTTACCAACACTCGGTTTCTTACCTTTCCTTTTCTTCTCATAAAATTCTATAACCCCTTTTGCCTTCCCATCAACCATTTTTCCAAAAATGTGTTTCACTTTGGGGTTAAAGGCCTTTTCAACATCAAATTCTTTCTTTTCAGAAAAGAATTGATTTGAAATCTCAACTTTTCCAACTTTTTGTTTAAAATTTTCAGCCCTCAATGGTGGAAAAATTGCATCATCCATTGTAGAAAATCAAATACAACTTAATGTCCCTGATTAACCACTTGCAAATCGAAATATCATAGTTACCAACCTGTGAATTTCTCAAGAAAGATGCCGATTCCTACTCCCCAATTACCAACTTGGGAGTTCCGGCACGTCAGGTTTTTTTCAGTTAAAGAGATCCTCCCAAGCCTGACAGACCTTGGGAGTTTCCAAGTTACCAACACTCGGTTTCTTACCTTTCTTTTTCTTCTCATAAAATTCTTTAACCCCTTTTGCCTTCCCATCAACCATTTTTCCAAAAACGTGTTTCACTTTGGGGTTAAAGGCCTTTTCAACATCAAATTCTTTCTTTTCAGAAAAGAATTGATTTGAAATCTCAACTTTTCCAACTTTTTGTTTAAAATTTTCAGCCCTCAATGGTGGAAAAATTGCATCATCCATTGGAGGTACTGATTTTTCACCTTTTAATTCAACCTGTGGCTCCTCTGACTTTGTGGAATCAGATTCATCGCCAGAAGATAGCTCCTCTGATTTTGACGAATCAGAATCATCGCTAGAACTTTCATCAGATTTCTTAACAACCCATTTTTGGTTGTCAAGATTTGCCTTTCTCTTGTAAAATCTTTTTGAACATTCACCAACTTCAAATTTTGAATCTTTGAAAACTATGAACGGTTTAGTTGGTGATTCATTTTCAACCATCTTTTCTTTCAATTTAAGAAACACTCCCTGTTTTGATTTGATTGCCTTAGGACAATTCTTGGCAATATGTCCAACTGTTTTGCACTAAAAACAAGTTCTTGTCTCTTTCTATTGAACAGCTTCATTCTTCATTTCCTCTTGCTTCTTCGCAAAGAATTCTCTGTTTGTCTGCTTCCGGAATGAACTCTTCTCCTCTTCCTCCGAGCTTGCTCCTGAAACAATGTTTGTTTTAAAAATTTTCTCATTTTTATAATTTTCTGGTGGAATAAAACCTAAGCCTTTCTTTTTGAAATTACCGTTATGGTTTGGTTTCTTTTGAAAACCTGAACCAGAACTGTAACCCCTTTTCTTGTTTTCTCTTTGTTGAACTCGTGAGGTGTATTTTTTAGGTTTTTCAGAAAGATTTACATCTTTTATTTCAGAAATATTAATTTCTATTAATTTAAAAACCTTTTTTTTTTCATTTCAGTTTTAACACCGCTTATTGGAAATTCTTCATCAGAATATAATTTGTCAGAATCATTCAAAGTATAAGCTACTTTGAACGTTTCATCATTCAAATTAGATTTTGATAACAAAAAATCTTTATTGTAAACTCCTTTGCCCTGTTTGACTTTTGAACTTGACATGTCGGTTTTAGACTTTGACTTTGATTTTGACTCCGACTTCCACTCCTCGGTTTCATCTTTATCCAACACCTGATCGACCACTTTCTTTATTAACTCGGACTCATGATCAGTGTCAGATGATGTAAACATGACATCAATGTTTTCTGGCAAGTTAACCGAAACCTCAGACTCCCACTGTAAGTTGGTTGCCTTTTCGACTGTTTCTGAATTTGGATTTCGTGGCGAATATCCATTTTCAAGCGGGGGTGGACACTTGTTGTAACTGACACCTTGTTTCTTACCAGACATCTTCACTTCAGTATCCTTCTTTGTTTTGGAAGTCTTCACTTCAGAAATCTTTTTCTTTTCAGAATTCTTTTCTTCAGATGTTTCTTCTTCAAATGCCTTCATGCCTTCAACGGTTGGATAAATCCTGTCAATGACATAAGAAGTACATGAGTAACTTTTTAACAACCTATAACTCTTTCTGTCTCAATCCTTTGTGTCTCCAGTTTTTGTTCCAGAACAGCACATTTCTCAATGTAATTGTTGACGACTTTCTGTTTTGTCATGAAAGCTCCTTGAAGTGTCTTCATTGCTGTTGCTTGTTCACAGCTGGATTGATTGTACAGATTCATCGACTTGTTTAGAACATCATAGGACTCTTTCTATCTGTTCAAGTTGTGAATCAAAGTACTGTTTTGCTTCTTCACTGCTTCACAATTTTCACATATCACCGGAATCTTTTGTGCATCAGCTTCTGCTTCAACTTTGAAAGCTGGAACTTCTATTATCTTTCTCTTGATCACTGGAACTTCTTCATCATCACTGCTGACTGGTTTCTTAGCTTTCTTCTTTTTCTTTTTAGCTTTTTCATCATCACTATCACTCTCCTCCATCAATCTTAAGTGCTCTTCCATTTTTCTTGCATAGTAATCATCATCATTATCACTATCTTCAGCAACTCGAGCAACAAAAGCTTTGGCTTGCAAAATCTCCTTTTCCGGACAATAAGTATCCCAACTAAAGTTCTCCCAGCTAAAACCTTATGGTAACTTTTCATCAGCTTGATCTATTAGACATGCCTTACTATCTGCTGAAATATTTTTGTCCCAACTGAATCCGTTTGATGATTTATCATCTTGATTCACCATACAAGCTCTCTTTGATGATTCTTCAATCTCCTTCCTGGCATGAGCAGTTTGTGGTTGTTGTTGTTGTTGAGCAACTTGATGATAAATTGCTTTCCGATAGTAATCATTGTTGTTGAACGGATTTTGAGCTCCACTTGCTTCGCGGTTTGTGCACTCTCTCTTGAAGTGTCCTTTTTCCCGGCAACGAAAACAAGTAACTTTAGACGTATCAAAACCTAAAGTAGAAACATTTGCATCATGGAAATCATCTCTTCCTGTGATCTGTTTGAATTTCTTAGCTCTCCTCAACACACTCGCCAAACACCACTTTATATCCATCAATTCCATCTCCTCAGCATCAATCTGATCGTAATCCTCTTTTGTCAACATTGGATTCCCGATCCTTCCTGCTTTCTTCTGAGTAATCATGATCATTCTCAAGATTCAATACAATGTTGCATTGTAACTTCTTGCCATTCTTTGTTGCAGAAATGTTTGGATCAAATGATGGATATGAAGAAAAACTCGTTTTGCTGTTTGGTCCTTTAGATGACCCTCCAGACGAACTTTTAGCATTGAATGCAGTTTCAACTTTTGGTGACATGTTGGTTTTATCATTCAACCCTGCTTTGTAATACAACCTAATATCTTGTTCACCATCAAAATCTTTCATTCTTGAAATCTTTCTTTGTTCCATCTCTTGAGCTTCAAGCTTTTCAATGAACTTGCTCAGTGTCAGATTCCCAAAATCCTTTTTATTTCTCAACATCATGAGGTATGTGCCCCATGTTTCATGTGGCAAAGCATCGGCCAACTTCTCAATCAACTCTTCATTATCTTTTGTGATGCTCACTCTCTTCATGTTGACTAACAAGTTGCAGTATCTTTCAATGATCTGCTTGGTGCTCTCAAATCTCAAACCACGAAATAGATCAAATTCTTTCTTCAGAAGTGATTTTTTTGTTCTTGACCATTTCTTTACTTCCAACAAACTTTGACTTTAAAGCTTTCCAGATAGAATACGCAGTTCCATTGTGTTGCAATAAAACCAAGATATCTTCTTTCACTGCTTGATGTAACAAACTAGTCATCATTTTCTCATATTTGTATTTCTTTTCCTCCTCTGCACTAAGATCTTTAATTGCAATCACCTCCTCATCATCAGTCATTGGTCTAACATATTTCGTCTCAACACATTCCCAAGCATCCAAATAGTTTGCTTGTACCCAATTCTCAAATCGTTCTTCCCATCCTTTATACTCCTCAATATTCATAAGTTTTGGCGGTTTTTGCATGGTACCCGTTTCATTTTCTAACATTGTGTGTTGTGCAATGGTAATCGGAGTAGCAAAGGCGTTATAAAATTCTTCTTCCATGTTTCGGTTTTCAAAATTCCACAAACAGTCAGTTTCAAACAAAATTATCTTTCAAACGAAATACCCTTTGTGCGAAATATCCTCTCCAAACGAAATAACTCTATCAAACGGAATTACCAATCTAGTGCGAAATCACTGATTTCGTACGAAATACCACAGTTTCAAACGAAATATCTAATTCCGTGCGAAATACTCAAACGGAATTACAGCCTCATGCGAAATAACTAATTTCGTGTGAAAACTTTCAAACGAAATTACAATCTGGAGCGAAATAAGGCTATTTCAAGCGAAATTATGCTGACGTCATCATCTCGAGCTGAATTTTGTCAAATTGATCAAGTTTTAAGTTGATTTTAAGTCTGAAACTTTCAAGGGTTTGTTAAAACACTGTTTCGCACATTATGTATTAAATTCAAAGCATTTTGACCATAAAAACTTGTGTGTAGAAATCAGATTTTGCAGCTGAATTGGTATGAACTCTTCCTCCTGAGCTCTGATACCGCTTGTAGGATCGTTTTCAGACCCGCATGAGTCGATCAGAAGAGTTTTTGCTCAATATGAAAGGCGGAAACAGTCGTATCGAGTTCAATTCAGCTAGATATTCACTTTAAACTGTCTCTTGATTGATTTGACAACGTTTTACAGTGAGTCGACACTTCGGCAGCAGTTCGGTACTCAAGCCGGAAAGTTACAAATGAAATCAAGACACCACTATTTATAGGTGAGCTAATTTCGCACGAACCTGTCCAAGCGAAATTAGATTTCACGCGAAATCTGATTTCGTGCGGAATTACATCTTGATTTCGTACGAAATTAACAATGTGTAATTTCGTGCGAAATTACCACCACACCCATATTTGACAATATTCTCGTACTACGTGCCCTGATCTATCTATACAAATATAAGACTCGATACAAGACGAAGTCAACAGACGGATGCACCAACAAACTTATTGTTTAATTTATGTATGTTCGCAAACTCAATCACAAACTCCTTTTCAAGTAATATATTTGGCATGGTTGGTTCATTTTAAATCATGTAGACGTTCGCTAATCTGATATTGTGAAAACTGTTCGTGGTCGCACATCGCGTTTCCGCCTCGACGGGGTGTGACATAATCAACTAAAAACTCCCTTATTAAGTATAATTGTTTAACCTAAATAAAAAAAAAGATCACCAATGACGATTGGAAAACTAAAGAGTCAAGTGATCAAACACCGAGCATTTGAATAGGGACTATCGACAACTGTAACTTGGGGACGATTGAGGATTCCGTTCAACGATTCAACATATTTTTATTGAACAATGCTAACATTGTCAGCACTCTGACTTAGCAGGAGTGATCTATTGAAGACATTATGGATTGTTTTCAAAACATGAAAACCCATAGGGAACAACCATAAAAATAAACTTTTTTATCTTAAATGACTTTTGTATTTTTATCACGTATTTTTTATGCTTTTAGTTTTTATTATGTGATTCAACCCCACCGACATGTAGACCCGAAAATTTTGATGTTGGATCGTTTTAAATCCGGATATCAAGAAAAATAACACCATAGAAAAAAAAATTCCTGAATCCGCCCGACATGATGAATACACAACGGAAACACTATGGTAGACATGATAAGTCTGTGGTCTTAAAATCTTGAATTTACCTAACATACTATGGTTGGACACGATTAACCTTGCTAACCTAAGGCATAGTACCGACGACCCTTGTTAATATTTGTTGTTTACCTGTATCTATTTTCTTGTATAAGTCATTGGTCCTTATTTTTAATACAAAGAAATACATGACATGCTCTTAACTTCCCAAAAATAAGAGAGAAGTTGATAAAAGATTGTCTCTTATAAGCAGTGGCGGATCTAGAAAATCCATATAGGTGTAACGTTGATAAAAAAGGGTAACGAAATCGAAAAAACGTCAAATTTTTCCAAAATTTACACTACCGTCAGAGCGTTAAGGGGCAACAGAGGTTACCTCTTCTATCACTCTAGGTCCGCCCCTGCTTATAAGGACCCATTTTTCCTTAGACCTATAACAACAACACTAACATTGTCTGCACTCCGTCTTGCCAAAGCCAACTTGGTTAACAACAATGATGCGTTAGAACATGTCGGGTCACAATTCTGGTACTCGGATTCGTCAATAACAGGGGGACTCTTCATCTCCGCAGACGGTCTTTTTCCTTTCAGACACATCCTCGCCAGTCCACACGCGGTGTCATTGGATACCACGTCCCACAATCCGTCACTTGCAAGTATCAAACAGTCGTCCTCTACCGTTCGTTCAGTGATCGTCACCTCTGGCTCGCAAGTCACATAAGGTTTCAAATAATTATCACCTGAAAGAAGATAATTTAAGTATTGAACTAATGAGCCGTCGAAAGTAATTGGTGGATCACTAGATTATAATTACCAATAGCTCTAGACATTGCGAGAACACCGCTAACTCTAGCGCCATCCCAGTATAAAACTCTCCCGCCGGCATCTTCAATCCGCTTGAGTTCATCAGGACGATCAGGCTACAAAATTCCAAACATCGATTAGTTAATAAACAGTCAGAAAAGAACTTTAATCATCAACGAGTCTAGGGATGGACAATAAGATCGGTTTAGGATGGGTATTGTTAATCCCAAGACTACACTGTATTACTTGTCATGTATATATCAGGTAACTATCAACCGGTTCAGATATATCCGTTAGTTTACTATAAAAATTAAGTTGGGATATTCCAATATCTTTCTACTCTCATTAATTTTATGAAATTTTGTTTTATAAGACCCAACTTTTAGTAAATTATTTTGTTAACTTGGACAAAAAAGAAAAAAAATAAAAACAAAATACTTACGAATATGGTTCGAGTAAACATGCATATAAGTTTCGAGTAATCAGACTACACATCACCTAATATCATACCGGCTAAATTTTTTTAAAACAATCTCATACCTAGTCCCCTAGCCAAATACCGAGGGATGAGCTCAGCACTAACCGTTACCGAACCGCTACCGGTACCGAAAATCCCTAAGAATAGGTACTGGTACCGAATATTTCAGATTTGGGTTCGGATTCGTTTGACATCCCAATCAACGACTAACCTTGTGATCATTTGATAAAGGCACTGCTTTTCCCTTCCTACAAAGTACAGCTCTTGAATCACCACAATTTGCAACTATGATCTTATCAGGAGTCACAACCGCAACCACCGCCGTAGACCCAACCCCATACGACTCAGGTCCATGAAGCTCACACCGACACACACCTTTTGTAACTTGTTCGTTCCAGAGCATCGCTTCCTCATCCATTCGACGAAAGCTTTGCTCCATCGTCTTCTTCCACTCATTCTTCTTCAATTCTTCCCTCACCAACATATGTAACCGATTCTTGCACATCCTTGCAACCTAAAATTAATAACTCAAAACATCAATATAATTTAAAAACCTCCTACAATTTCTTGAGGAATTTACTAAAATAGACATGTTTTATCAAAAAATTTCCAAAATAGACATCACCTATTAACCATTTAAAATTTATTTAAACCAACCACATAGTATGGCTCGCTTAACAGTAACGTATCTAGAAGAAAAATTTTGGGTTATCTAAAAAATGGACCTATCCTAATATTGTATAATAAATAGGGGCGCAGCTATTAAGGGCTGGGGGGCGCCCGACCCCCGAACTTTTCGCTCAGCAGTATAATTAATATAATGTGGTTTTCGTATAGAAATTTTTGGGTATATACGTTTTCGACCCCCTGTCGGAAATCTCAACGTTTTTGACCCTCGTCGGAAATCTCAACCTTCGCCACTGATAATAAAACAGAAAAAAAAACATTTTGTACTTCGCTAACAAAGTCAAGGGTAGCACGGGCAACTCCTAAGCCCTTCATAGATCCGCCTGTGGCGCTAGCCATCGATTTTTAACGAAAACGCCTGCCCAACCCTTTTGTCTATCTATTTGGAAAAAGAATATATGTTTAGGGACCCGGGGTGGGGGAAAGATTCCCCGTCATATATTAGTTTCACGCGTGATAAAATCAAACAAACCACCGCCACCCATCAAACTTAACGCGTGAAACTTAATTCACGTGATATTTTTGACGCGTGATAAATGGGAGCATGTGAGGGGGTGTGAGGGTTTATTGTTGGGTGTTATGAGTAATGGGTATTTCCACTGAAAAAGGTTGTGAGTGATGGAATAATGGTTGATGACATGTCGGAATTTGATTGGATGTTGTAAGTGATAAATAGGTAGCGAGTGATAACCACCCCTACCCCTTATTGTAGTACTAATTCAGTAAGTTGCATATACATAACATAAAACATACGTGAGAACAACCATGACCATCAAACACACCAAAATAATGCGTATTAGATGTCTGGTGATGGTCTGTATCAATAAACGATGGATGAACGGCCACCGCGTCTTCCATATCTCTCCGCCGTCCACACATCGACGCAACTCCATATCTAGGGCTTGATTGAGCAGGAACAAACCTATCAACACCCGAACCACACGAATTTGCAATAGCTAGATTATCTCTTACAACAACATCGCTTCTATCATCATCCGACACAAGTTTTGTATATCTTCGATTATCCACTGCGGCCGAAGCCGATGAGATTGTCAGTCTCGCTTTTTTGAACGCGTTATCTTTGTAAACGTTGCGTCCTCCGGCTATAAATTTGAGTGTTTGGTTTCCGTCCGCTTCTGTTGTTGCGCGTGAACTTGACGCGCTTGAAGCGGACGGATCATTTTCACTCACGGCTCCGAAACATATTTCCACCATTGCAAATTAGCAACCACTAAGTTAGTATCAAATCAATCATGCAAAGATGGTTTCAGTTTGTGAAGGAATAATTGAGGAATTTGTTGAAATGAAAATGAAAATGGTGGTGGTTTGTTAAGGGAGATATTAAAAGGGATGCTTTGGGTTTTTGCCACGTAAGGTGCTGCCCGACTGCCCGTTGGAAGTTCGGGTAAGGAACATGGAGTTCAGCGCCGTCTTGAATTAAGAGATGATGTTGATATGTACTGTTGAATATTTGAGGTGGGGAATAGAATATTTTGACGTGGAATTCGTGGGCTAATGGGAAAATGACACGAGTGAATGTGTCAGTTTGATAATCAGTCAGGCAGGATGTGATGCAAGGGTGGGATCAAATGCGGGATGTGAGAAGGGAGGAGAGAGAGTGGTGCACGAGGGAGAGGGATGAGACTCGGGAATGGGCTTGGGTTTGGGTTTGGGCGTGGGGACCCAACCCACCCCTGTACACCATCCCTTAGGGTGAATTAGGTGGGTGCGGTGTGCTCGTTCATCATGCGACAACACTGTCGTCGACCCTTCTCTTACCGCACGGCAACATGAAAATCGTGGAGTATTCACCGCTTGTAGGGGAGAAGAGAGAGGTGTTCCAACCAATCATGGGGAGTTTGGATGAAATAACCCCTTCTGATTAAGTGCTTGAGAAGAGTTGACATGGATGAATTTCATTGGTTTCGGTGGCGTGTGGAAGCGACGTGGGTTAGCGGCATTGGGGTGCCATGTTGGCTGACTTTATATATTTTTTGTATATACTTGAGATTTATAAAATAAAATAAACTTATATTATTTTTAAAGAAATTACATTAACATCCTAAAAACTAAAAAAAAACTACTTATTAAATCCTAAATTTGAAAAAAAAAAAAGTAGTTTATAATTCCTAAAAAAAATTACAAACTTCTATAAATATTAAATTGGGGAACCCACTTAAATTCCAGATTCTCGTCGTGCCTCCACTCGATCTTCGCGATCTCCATTCGATTGTCGTGGCTTAGGTCCCCCGCAGGGACGCGGTCGAAACAAACTTTAAACCGCTCCAGCTTCGGTTTTAATTCACGCCACTTGTGTTGTGTCGCGACCCCCGACCCACCCTGGACGGAATCGGGAGCCGCGAGCAGTCCAGTGGTACCCGTGGTATCTGATTTATGCGGCAGCGGAAGTCTTTTATTACAAGATCTTTTCACCGTAAAAATGCTCGTTTAATATATTATACAAAGTTTTAGGGATAAATTCCCACAATTTACAATCAGTTGATTTCACACAGAAATCATTATTTTCTAAAACATGTTTTATTTATTTATTCACAATGAGCCACTTCTCTGAGCTTGTAGTGCTTTACTGCACTTTTCCTGGATCACACAGATCACCTGAAACATGTTTGGAAAAGGTTTTGTCAGCGGGGAAATACTGAGTGAATCGTTCTGTTTTCTAAAACGACCCGTTAGTTATAAATTACAGTATTAAGGGGAAATACAATGTTTCTGATCTCAAACCAACTACCCACAGTATTTGTCACTCGACCATCCATTGGCTAGCCCATTTGTCCAATGGTGTCTGTGACTGTGGTCAGATCACCCCTTGGCCACCCGTTTGTCCAAGTGTGACGGGAAACAAGTAATGTATACAAAACCCCACATACCGGCTGTAATATGGTGATTACATAGACTTAATCCCTGTAATTATAACCTTTGAAAATAACTTGGAGTTTTGTAATACTTACTCACAAACTGTGAGAAAACAGTTTAAAAAGAAGAATGACTCACATTGCAGATTAACGAGCAATAGATATAAGCCTACTGATTAGCCTTGATTAAACCTAGTTTAACACAATGCACACACAGGCAGGTTAGTAACTAATACAGCAATTACGTCAATTCACGAGATTAAACCCTCCCAACAATTAATCAGTGCAATACTCGATAATTCAATCGGATTCACAACGAATAACAGAGCATAGTCCGAATTCGAACAGCACTCTAATATTCAAGTCGAAATCACGACGAATAATCAAAGTACAAGCTCAATTGAGCAGCACCTGGACTATTGTTGGATAGTTATAATCGATCGGACGTTGAATCGTAATAGCGATCGAGTTATTACCCTGATTGCGGCAGCACTTTGAGTTTAGTGTGTGGTGTGTACTGTTTCAGTGATAACTCAACGTAGAAATTGAGTTTGGACGTCGAATTAACAGAAAACTTCAAGTGCCAACATCCCCTATTTATATCTGAAAAATGCACTCCCTCGCGCCACGCGAAGGATTTCCTTGCGCGTGTCGCGTGGCGCGAGAGACCCTAGTCGAGCATAGGGTGTGTTCGTGTACAGGTAGCTTGGGTGAGTTGGTTTCGACTGAAAACTTAGCTCCCACGTAAAACTGTTAAGATATTACCAACTAGGGTTTACCCCCCCTGAGTTTTAGGGGCCCTGATCCTGATTCTGATTGTTATGAAAATTTTAGGGTTTATGCGGAATCACTTGGGTGTTTCAATTAGGGTTTTCTTATTGACTAATTCTTGTCCTAATTATTGATTTTAGTGGCAGTTGTTACATCCTCCCCACCTTGAGAAAAATCTCGTCCTCGAGATTTACTGAAATAGATGAGGGTACTTTCGCTTCATTTCTGATTCCAGTTCCCAAGTGTACTCTGGTCCTCTTTTGGATTCCCATTTGACTTTTACTAGCACTAGTCGTTTGTGCTTGAGAAACTTGATCTTCCGGTCTTCTATTTGTAGTGGTTTCTCTACGAATTTCAGCTTTTCATTTACCTCTATATCTTGAAGAGGTACTACTAGGAATTCGTTTGATAAACATTTCTTGAGATTGGATACATGAAATACATCATGTACTCCAGCTAACTCTTCTGGTAGTTGTAAGCGATAAGCTACTGGTCCTATTCGTTGAATCACGGGGAATGGTCCAACGTACCTTGGACTTAACTTTCCTTTCTTTCCGAATCGTACTACTCCTTTCCAAGGAGAAACTTTTAAAAGTACTTTATCTCCTACTTGGAATTCTAAAGGCTTACGTCGATTGTCTGCATAGCTCTTCTGACGATCTCGAGCTGTTTTCAATCTCTCCTTAATCTGAGTTATCTTGTCAGTAGTTTCTTGTACAATCTCAGGACCTGATAATTGACTTTCTCCGATTTCTGCCCAACATACTGGAGTTCTGCACTTACGTCCGTACAGTGCTTCGAATGGGGAAGCTTCGATGCTTGAATGATAACTATTGTTATAGGAGAATTCAATTAATGGCAAATGGCTATCCCAATTACCACCAAAGTCAATTACACATGCTCGGAGCATGTCTTCTAGAGTTTGTATTGTCCTTTCACTCTGTCCGTCTGTTTGTGGATGATAAGCAGTACTTAGATTTAGTCGAGTTCCCATTGCTTTCTGAAAACTTGTCTAGAAATGAGATGTAAAACGACTATCTCTATCCGATACAATGGAGAGCGGGACTCCATGTAGGGATACTACTTCGTCCACGTACAGTTGTGCTAACCTTTCCATGCTAAAGGTTTCTTTCATTGGTAGGAAATGAGCTGACTTGGTTAATCGGTCTACGATTACCCAAATCGCATCATTACCTCTTTTGGTTTTGGGTAACTTTGTAACAAAATCCATTGTTATGAGTTCCCATTTCCATACAGGCATTTCTAACTGTTGTAGTAGTCCTGAGGGTTTCTAGTGTTCAGCCTTAACTTGTGAACAAGTTAAGCACTTGGATAAGTATTCGGCTATATCCTTTTTCATTCCTATCCACCAGAAATTTTTCCTTAAATCTTGATACATTTTATTGTTTCCTGGGTGCATGGTATACCTAGATTTATGAGCTTCTTCTAAAATCTTATTTCTTAACTCTCCTCGCTTAGGTACCCAAATTCGTTTCTTATGGAATTTCCAAATTCCATCATTTCCTTGTTCTAGTTCTTTTAGGTAACCTTTCATTCTTTCAGCATCATCTTGGATTGCTGTTTTCTGAACTTCTTTGATTTGTGCCATTAAATCTACTTGTAGATTTAACCTCAGAGCACGGACTCGTTTCTGTTTCTCATGGTACTTACGACTTAAGGCATCTGCAACTACATTTGCCTTTCCTTCGTGATATTGGATATCACAATCGTAATCGCTTAGCATCTCCATCCATCTTCTTTGCCTCATGTTTAACTCTTTTTGCCCAAATATATATCTTAAACTTTTATGATCTGTATAAACACTAAACTTATTTCCATACAGATAATGTCTCCATATCTTAAGGGCAAAAATTATGGCTCCTAGTTCTAGGTCATGAGTCGTATAATTTTCTTCGTGCTTTTTCAATTGTCTAGAAGCATACGCAATTACCTTCTTGCGTTGCATTAACACACATCCATAGCCTAATTTTGAAGCATCACAATATACTTCAAAATCTTCTGTTCCTTCTGGTAAAGCTAAGATTGGTGCATTCGTCAATCTATGCTTTAAAATCTTAAAGGCTTCTTCTTGTCTAGGTCCCCATTCAAACTTAGCAGCTTTACAGGTTAACTTAGTTAATGGTACGGCTATCTTAGAAAAATCTTTGATAAATAGTCTATAGTATCCAGCTAAGCCTAGAAAACTTCTTATCTCCATAGCTGTTTGTGGGACTTTCCACTTTGTAATTGCTTCTATCTTAGCAGGATCTACATGGATACCTTCATGATTTACCACATGACCTAAGAATTGTACTTCTTGTAGCCAAAATTCACATTTCGAGAATTTGGCATAAAGCTTTTCTTTTCTTAACAAGGTTAAGAGAACGTGTAAGTGTTCACAATGTTCTTTTTGGCTTTTGGAATAAATAAGTATGTCGTCGATGAAAACGATCACAAATTTATCCAAGTATGGTTTACAGATTCGATTCATCATGTCCATGAATGCTGCTGGGGCATTTGTTAATCCAAAGGGCATGACTGTAAACTCATAATGACCATACCTAGTTCTGAAGGCAGTTTTAGGTATGTCTTCTTTTTGTACCTTCAACTGATGATATCCAGATCTTAAATCTATCTTAGAGAAATACTTAGCTCCTTGCAATTGATCAAAAAGATCATCAATCCTAGGTAGTGGGTATCGATTCTTAATCGTAACCTTATTCAATTCTCTATAATCGATACACATTCTCATCAATCCATCTTTCTTTTTCACAAACAGTACTGGTGCACCCCAAGGGGATGAACTAGGTTGTATGAATCCTTTGCTTAGTAATTCATCTAACTGCTTTTTCAATTCTAGCATTTCGGTAGGTGCTAATCTATAAGGTGCTTTAGCTATTGGTGCAGTACCTGGAATTAAATGAATTCTAAACTCTACTTCTCTATCAGGTGGTAACCCAGGTAATTCTTGAAAAACGTCTGGGTATTCTGAGACTATTGGAATATCCTGAAGTTCCTTATCTTTAGTGTTAATGATTACTGAAATCATATACACCATTTCCTGTTTTCTCGAATAACTAGCCAATTTCATTACTGATATGAATTTCAATGGCTTTCGAGGTTTATTTCCAGTAATTACAATTACCTCTCCTGAAGGGGTTTGAATTTCTACTGCATTTTTGTCACATAGGATTCGTGCATGGTTGGCTATTAACCAATCCATTCCTAATACTACATCGAATCCGGCTAAATTCATTGGTAACAGATTTGCAGAAAACTTATGGCCTAATAATTCTATTTTTTCCTTCTTGCCAGATTTTATCTATGTTTACAAAATTTCCTTCTGCGGTTTCAACTGTGAAAATTTGCCTAAGAGTGGTTAACGGTAACTTAAGAGCTTGACAAAATGAAGTATTAATAAAACTTTGGTTCGCACCAGAGTCAAATAATACTTTTGCAAATACGTCATGTACTAGGAACGTACCAGCTATCACATCTGGAATGAGTTCGGCCTCTTGAGTGGTCAGCTGGAATGCACGCGCATTTTTCTTGGTTGCTCCTTCAGCCGTTTTAGCTTTGTTATCTACTGGTTTAGCTAACTTAGGACATTCGGATTGAAAATGTCCCCTTTCTCTGCAATTATAACAAATTCTTGTTTTCTTCCTGCAGTCTTCTTCACGATGTCCTTTTGCCTTGCAAAAATTGCAAACTATATTGCATTGTCCATAATGCTTCTTTTTGCAATTTCTGCAGAAAGGAGGTGATGAGGATTGCCCTGTTCCTCTTTTCTTGATATTACCCGCACGAAATCCCTGGGTAATCTTTTGAGCTAATTCCTTCCTGCGATCTTCTTCTCTTGTGCGCACCAGTTCATCTGTTAGGGTATTAGCTAATTCCACAGCATCGTCAATAGTACGAGGTCTCGCAGCTTTAACGATGTTTCGGATTTCACTAATTAAACCCCAAATGTAACGGGAAATGAGTACCGGTTCTGGCGAAGCCAGTGTTGGCACCACCCTTGCGTATTCAAAGAATGTCGAAGTATAGCCCCGGCAATCTACCCCTGTCATGCGGTGACTTAGGAATTTGTTTGCCATTTGATCTTTTTCATATTCGGGACAGAATTTTCTTTCTACAAAATTCTTAAATTCTTCCCAACTCATAGCATAGGCTATCCTTCTCCCTTTTGCCTGGAGGATCCTGTTCCACCATTCTAGTGCTCCTTCTTTGAACAGATTTGATGCATACATCACTTGATCCTCTTCGGCACATTTGCTTATTGCAATTACTGCCTCGGTTTTCTCTAACCAACGCAGTGTTGCAGTTGCCCCTTCATTACCTGCAAATTCTGCGGGTTTGCAAGCAAGAAATTCTTTATAAGTGCAACCAGGCGTTGCAACTTTCATTCTTTTTGGGAGTGGGGCCTGTTGCGGATCATGATTGTCATGATTGCCGCCTCCATTTATGCTGTTACTGCCGTTATCTTCCGGAATACGTTTACTAGGAATTAATTGTGGTTCGGCAGGTTTCTGAACAGCAGCCACAATTTCTGGAATAGCATTGGCTATCCCTTGGGCGATAAAGTGCTCAATATCTTGTCGGGTTATATATTGATCTTCCTGTTCTTGCTCAGATTGATTTACTTCATTAATTGGTTCATTGTTAGCGTTTTCCATCTGCTAATTAGTAGGAATTTATTAGTGTCTAACTTATTAATAACAAATTTAGCACAGATGAACATATAAATTACTACAACATACAAACATAACCAAAATTGTCGATTTCTCGACTTTCATTTTGTTATTGTATATTGTATATGCCTCCGTACACACCATATCTTACAAGGTTTTATTGCCCATTTTACAGAATCAGTTTTACTATATTAGTTATAATACAGAAAACTTTTTCCAGCCCTTCCTATCTTTTGGTCCACTGGCAGTTTCAGTAACGACGCTCCCTCTCGTCGTACTTCCAAGAGATCTGCTCCCCCATTTCCCGAATCCTATTCCCGGTGCCTATCAGTTCTTCACCAAACTGACGTAACTCAGCTAAATTTTCATAGCTCATTGGCGGATTAGGGATAGGTTCTGGATCAAACTGTGGGAGAAAACTATAGGGACTATTAACTATATTTTGGAATTGCCAGTCATTAGTCCACCATTCCTCCATTTGGCCTAATGGTCTGGTGTGAACTAGTGGGTCTGGAATAGCTGGTCCTAGGTTTAATGGGAATTGGGCTGTAGCAGGATAAGAGAAAAGATTATCATTGATAGGCTCTAGAACATCACAATTATCCAGTAGGCGATCTATTTCGTCCTGGAACGTGATTTCCTCAGACTGTTTAGAGCTTTCGCCAATTTCTATTCCCTTTTGCTTTAGGTCTATTCCTAATTCCTTTTCTGGTGGTTTTGAACTTTCTCCAGTTTCTATTTCCTTTCCCTTGTTCATGCTCACAGGAGTTTCTATTTTAGGAAGTCTCCTAGTGGCTGGTTGCCTACGACGTACTTTCCTCCACCCTACGTATCTTCTTTTCTTTTTAGGTTTGGCTTTTTCCAGCGGTGGAGCTTTGAATTCCACAGGTTCTTCTATGTCAGCAATGTAACCAGTAAAGTCGTGAGAGACTTCGATAGGCACTGGATATAAGTTGAGATTCTGGAATGCTTCCGACATCTCATTCATGCTGCATAGTATATATGCAAAATACAAGAATGCAATGTTAAAACTTTGGAACAAAGTTTAACAAACAAACACTGAAGTTTTATTGCATACTAATTTATACAAAGGACAACAGAAATAAACATACTAGGACTTTGTTTATTTACTGGATTGTGATTTTTCTTACTAGACCCTATTTATTGGATATTTAGAGATTGGCATTTTCTGCTATAGTAGCTAGCATATAGAGATTTGCCCATTTCTTGTCTATTTTCTCTTCCCAAGGTGTACTATTACCCAACTCTTAGATTTCTGGGTTAAACCTAACTCTCTTGGTTCGGGGTTTCTTTTTCTCCTGACTCTTTTTAAGTATCGAATCCCTTTTCTCTGGGGAAAGAGGATTCTCATAGTTTGCCTTGCGGACAAAGATTCCTTCTTCTAGGTTTACTGGGTTTTTAGAAGAAGATGCAATATCTATTTTGTGGTAGATAGCAGACAACTTTTGTTTACCCATACTGTAATTAACAAATAATCAGTTAATACAACAAATAATCACAGAATGATAAGTATTTTGTCAAATACTTAATTCCGTAATAGGCTTAAATCAGTGGCTCAATTTAATTATTAATTATTAATTATTAGCTCTGATACCACCTTCTGTCGCGACCCCCGACCCACCCTGGACGGAATCGGGAGCCGCGAGCAGTCTAGTGGTACCCGTGGTATCTGATTTATGCGGCAGCGGAAGTCTTTTATTACAGGATCTTTTCACCGTAAAAATGCTCGTTTAATATATTATACAAAGTTTTAGGGATAAATTCCCACAATTTACAATAAGTTGATTTCACACAGAAATCATTATTTTCTAAAACATGTTTTATTTATTTATTCACAATGAGCCACTTCTCTGAGCTTGTAGTGCTTTACTGCACTTTTCCTGGATCACACAGATCACCTGAAACATGTTTGGAAAAGGTTTTGTCAGCGGGGAAATACTGAGTGAATCATTCTGTTTTCTAAAACGACCCGTTAGTTATAAATTACAGTATTAAGGGGAATTACAATGTTTCTGATATCAAACCAACTACCCACAGTATTTGTCACTCGACCATCCATTGGCTAGCCCATTTGTCCAATGGTGTCTGTGACTGTGGTCAGTTCACCCCTTGGCCACCCGTTTGTCCAAGTGTGACGGGAAACAAGTAATGTATACAAAACCCCACATACCGGCTGTAATATGGTGATTACATAGACTTAATCCCTGTAATTATAACCTTTGAAAATAACTTGGAGTTTTGTAATACTTACTCACAAACTGTGAGAAAACAGTTTAAAAAGAAGAATGACTCACATTGCAGATTAACGAGCAATAGATATAAGCCTACTGACTAGCCTTGATTAAACCTAATTTAACACAATGCACACACAGGCAGGTTAGTAACTAATACAGCAATTACGTCAATTCACGAGATTAAACCCTCCCAACAATTAATCAGTGCAATACTCGATAATTCAATAGGATTCACAACGAATAACAGAGCATAGTCCGAATTCGAACAGCACTCTAATATTCAAGTCGAAATCACGACGAATAATCAAAGTACAAGCTCAATTGAGCAGCACCTGGACTATCGTTGGATAGTTATAATCGATCGGACGTTGAATCGTAATAGCGATCGAGTTATTACCCTGATTGCGGTAGCACTTTGAGTTTAGTGTGTGGTGTGTACTGTTTCAGTGATAACTCAACGTAGAAATTGAGTTTGGACGTCGAATTAACAGAAAACTTCAAGTGCCAACATCCCCTATTTATATCTGAAAAATGCACTCCCTCGCGCCACGCGAAGGATTTCCTTGCGCGTGTCGCGTGGCGCGAGAGACTCTAGTCTAGCATAGGGTGTGTTCGTGTACAGGTAGCTTGGGTGAGTTGGTTTCGACTGAAAACTTAGCTCCCACGTAAAACTATTAAGATATTACCAACTAGGGTTTACCCCCCCCCTCCCCCTGAGTTTTAGGGGCCCTGATCCTGATTCCGATTGTTATGAAAATTTTGGGGTTTATGCGGAATCACTTGGGTGTTTCAATTAGGGTTTTCTTATTGACTAATTATTGTCCTAATTATTGATTTTAGTGACAGTTGTTACATGTTGGCAGGCGTTTAAATTGTGCCGATTGTTACCAACGTGTTGTTGTTATTGTTGGAAAGCTTGTCCTCAATACGCAGTTTGACCGCGTTGTAACGTATGTTGTGCATCGACGATCGAAATAACAAGTGCAATCTCCTCCTCCTCCGTCCAGTGCACCATTTTCGGTTTTGTTGTTTGGTTGTAAAAAATTGAAAGTTTGGTGTTAGATTGGTTGAAGAATTTTGTAAAACTTTGTAGGTATTGGGGGTTTTTATAGGTAAAAATTTGTAAGTTTTTTGGAAATTTTGATTTTTACTATTGAAACCGCCATGCACAACGGCTATGGCTAACGATCAAAACCGAACATTCAATCCTAGCTAGCCAGCTCACCCCCCCCCCCCCGGCCGGGCTTCAAAGCGATGGTGGTTGGGCAACGCCAAACCCAACTCTGGCACGGAGTGGGTTAGCTAGCGTTGTCTGGCTTCCCCTGCCCAACCAACGCCCCCACTCCCCGAAGTCTCAGGGGCTTGAGTTTTGGCATTGTCTCTTTGTTGTGGGAAATAGGTCGGGCGTGGGGGTGGGGTTTGGGGTGAGGTGGAGGGTGTTGATTAGTTGGTGATTAACGGCTAGTTTAAAAAAATATTATAATTAATAACATTTACTATCTATATAAATCAAACCAACCCAACCATTTTTCTACCGTTCTCTACTATCACACTCTCAAATTAAAAAAATAAAATAAAACAAAATAAACCTTCAATTTTTTATACCTGCAGCCATAATCGAGGTTTTAACCCAAGCAACCCGTATGCCTTTACCGAAAACCCGAATCTTTTTTTTTTGTATAATTCATTATAGTTTTTTTTTAATTTAATGTCCTTTTTCTAGTTAATATAAGTGTTTTTTTATAAATTTAATTCATTTATTTATTAAGTAAAAGAAAATGTAAAAAAAAAAAAAAAAACTAGTGTCACGTGTCAACTTATTCCCCAAATCCAAGTCCTTCCACTCCCCTACATTTTGAGGCTTGAGTTGGGGAGCTCAAACTACCTACGTGGCAGACACGAGACATGTGTCAATTCATGCCTACAAACCAAGCCCCTACACTCCCCAAAGTCCGAGAGAGGTGGACAGGCCAATGTGAAGATGAGCATAATACGTGAAACTTTTGGCATGACGAATAGGAGCATATGTAGATTGTTGTGACAGTATTAAAATTTGGGATGTTCAAAACAGGTGGTTTTATAGGCTTAAGGTATAAACCTAAAACAAACTGAAAATTGTGTCCGACATGTCAATTTGAACGTAGCTATAAATTTACATATGTTAACACGAACATGAGATGTATAACACAAAATTCCTTTGATTTTTTTAGATTTTACATATTGATACTTATATAAACTTATAGCAAAAAAGTACAAATATATACATTAGGCTTATAGAGTTTATGACAAATTTCTTTTTTAACATTAAGAATTCGGTATAAAATATCCACCAATTGAAGCGATTACATAAAAACTTATACAGTTTTTTCTTAAATAAACGGGTTACTTTGAAACCAGCTTCTTTGGCTAATTGTGTTCACAATGACAAAGATTTGTTTAAACCAATCTGAATTGAAAGCCCTGATCAATTACCCAACCCCATTTATCCACAATAAAACTAAACATATTTATAGCTTTTATAATCATAAATAGTATAACAAATAGTATGATTAAAGTTATTATAAACTTATAATTATTAAAATTTGAGGAATCATTTAAGATATATAGTTGGGCGTTTGACATCTAAAATCAGTTTTTGATGAAGTTTAAGATTGGTTGTCAGGTAACAACAGACACCACAACGAGTAATTTTTAATCATACGATACATTAAATGGGTATACCTACTACCTACGATGCCTAGAGGTTAGTAGGGATGGTCAATTAGATGTGTGTTGATAATCGTAGTCCTATAGTCGACTGTAAAATTGTGTCTCATTACCGGCTCCATCCCAGACGGGTAATTACCCGTCTAATTTTGTTGAAAAATATCCGTTAGGATTTCCTGATATATTTATTTTCTTATCATTCCTATTCCTAATCTTTATATAAATCTATGTTTTTAACCAATACAACTAATAAAATATGATAAATTACATACATATTATCACCATTTTCAAAAGTTTAAAGTATCTAAAATCTATAAAATTAATCTCAATAGAGACGTTAATACTTAAGATAATAAAAATATAAATAGAATCTAATCTAACTACTATAATAAAAGAAACCACCTTAGGGACACTTGTCATAGGCCATCTCTTATAGATAATTATTATTTTAATTTACTCTCTTCTAATTAATTATAGATAATCCTCCTACAAAATATTATTTAATTTAATATCTTATATTACTCTCCTAATAAATATTATTAGTTTAATATCTTATGAATAATTATTATTTAGTTTAATCTCCTTCTCATTTATAATATTACTAGGTTAGAACTCCGTGTATTACACGGGTTGAATAAATGTAATTTTATATATTAAATGATAAAATATTATTTAGTTTAATCTCCTTCTCATTTATAATATTACTAGGTTAGAACCCCGTGTATTACACGGGTTGAATAAATGTAATTTTATATATTAAATGATAAAATATTATATCTTTATGAAACTTGCATATTGTACGGGTTAAATAAATGTAATTTTATATATCAAAAATAAAAAAGTTATATCTTTAAAAACCATTTGTATTACACAGAGTAAATAAATGTAATTTTGTATACTAAAAACGTCGTATCTTTTAAAAAACCGTGTTAATCGGGTTGAGAAAATCTATCAAATGATAAAAAAAATTACAACCTTAAAACCTCGTATATTACACGTGTTGAATAGATCTAAAAAGAGTTATATCTTGAAAAACCATGTGTATTACACAGATTAAATAAATGTAATTTTTTATATTAAATACTAAAAACGTCGTATCTTTAAAAAACCCGTGTATAGTCGGGTTGAAAAAACTACCAAATAATAAAAAAAAGGTTATATTCTTAAAAACCCTGTGTATCACACGTGTTGAATAAATCTAATTTTACATAGCAATTGATAAAAAAAAAAAGTTATATCTTTTAAAACTTCGTGTATTATACGAGTTATATATATGTAACTTTGTATAGTAAATAATAAAATTTAAATTTTAAAAACCCCGCGTTTTACACGAGTTGAATAAATATAATTTTGTATACCAAATAATAAAAAAGTTATATTTTAATAAATCAGGATAACATTTAATATTAATTTATTATTTATATATTTAATATAAGATAAATAGGAAAGAGAGGTATTTGTTTTAAAAAATATATTAAATTAACAATTTAGATTTGAGGATAATATTTTATTAAAGTATGATAAATTTTAATATTAATTAATTAATTATTTATTTATTTATTTAATATAAGATAAGTATATATATGCGGATGCCTTCAATGAGTGACACGTGTCCAAAAGTTGGTTTCTTTTATTATAATAGATAGATTTATTTGAATTAATTATATTTGAACATTTTGTTTAGTTTAGTATAAAATAAATTTTACGAAACATAAAATAAAATTAACTAATATTATTTATCATTTATACATTTACGAAGTTTTAAATAAAGGGTTAAATTTATTAAGACTTCATTAACAAATTTTGCAACATTAGAATAATCTATTTTTATCACGAAAACCAAACTTTGTATTAATATATTAAATATTTTTATTTTCACTGTATAAAATTACATTTACTCGACCCATGTAACACATGAAGTTTTTTATGATATAACTTTTTATTATTTGATATATAAAATTAGATTTACTCAATTCGTACAATACACGGGGTTTTTAAGGATATATATTTTTTATTATTTAGTACAGAAAATTACATCTATTCAAACCGTGTAATGCGCATATTTTTAAAGATATAATTTTTTTATTTTTTGGTATATTTATGCAACCCGTGTAATAAATGAGGTTTTTTAAAGATTATTTTATTATTTGATAAACAATATTACATTTATTTAACTCGTGTAATACACGTGATTTTAAAGATATAACTTTTTTATTTTGTATATAAAATTACATTTATTCAACCTGTACAATATGGTTCTCATAGATATAATTTTTTACTATTTAATATATAAAATTATATTTATTCAACCGTACAATAAAGAAGTTTTAAAGATATAATGTTTTGGTATTTAGTATATAAAATTTATTTATTCAACACCGTGTAATACATGGGATTATAACCTAGTATAATTTATATACCAATAGAAAAAAAGAATGTTTTTATTTTCAAATAATGAAACTACTAAAAATGAAAGACGAGTATCATCTAATTTCATACATCTCGTGTTTAAACTAATCTCGTACTCGTTCTATGATCTAGATACCTGTCTTAAAATTTTCATGATTATTATCGGGTTCGGATTTGATCACATCCGATTAACATTTAGGCTGCCACCATGACCCACTGTGTTCAGGCTCATAGAATGGGTCCAATAGGAAGATGTAGGTGATGTGTCAGGTGGGCTACTGACTTTGATGATGTTATAACCTAGGAAACAGCAAGCATCTGCAACCCTTTGCTTTAGAATATGACACCTGCTTCATTTACAGACCACACTCTTCTTTCATGCTACAACCCCCACTTTCTTTTTCCTATTTTTCTTATAACATCAAATATTATTATTAGCCCCTTTTAGCCGACACTCACACATATCCTTTCATAGTTTTTATAAGATTCAGGGCCGACCCATAGGGTGTGGGTGGGCGACGACACAAGGTCCAAATTCTTCAAGGGCCCAAATCTTTTTAGTTTTGCATAGAATTTACGTTGTATAAGATAACATATATATGCACTAAATCGAGAGATAACGTAAATGGGCCCTAGTACTAATAGTTACTATCTTGCTTAAATAATTTGAGACATGGGTTCTAATCCTGGCGTCTCCAATATTTTGGTTTCTTTTAAGGCTATAGGATTTATTTTTGTGAAAAGGAAAAGAAAATATTAAAAAAGGAAATGAGGCTCATGGTTTAATCCATGCCAACCATGGTGGATGAGGCAAGGGGGTGGTGTAGCAATATCCTACGTGACGATTGATGACCCAACCCATGACCCCCATACCCTTTAGCCTTAGTGGCATTTAATATTTGATTGATAGCATATTTCCCTTTAATTAATAAATTACTTTCTAAACTTAGCTAAAAATAACTATTTAAATTACAGGGAAAAGATCAAATAGGAAGTTTATTTTGGCTAGGAAGTGTAGGAAGCAATAGGATTAGGACATGTGGCAACATTTAAAATAAAGAAAAAGGGTATTTTAGTCAATCCAACACTTTCTTCTTCCTTTTCAAAACCCAGTAACTTCAAAACCCACCATTTTCAAAACCCACAATCTTCAACCATTTCTTCACTTTTTATCTCAATAATCACTACATTATAGTGCGATTTTCATCACCAATCAATGATTCAAACACCCGATCAACGTGTTCTTCAGTTTTTTTGAAGAAAACCCAGTTTAATTTCATATAAAATCTCGTTTTTCCGGTAATTTTGAAGATAATCACTCGATCCGTTCAATTCGAGGGCTGATAAGTGTTTCAATCATTCAAAAATCGTCAATTGTTGAAGAAATCACTTCGATCCATGTAAGAAATTCTTTAATTTCATTTTTACGATCTGGGTTTTTGATTAATTCATTGCGTTTTACGATCTTGGCGGGGGTCCGGGGGCAGCGCCCATGCATCAGAAAAATTAATTTTCCAGAAATTGGCTCATTTCGAAGACAGTAATTCGTAGACAGTTCACAGACAATTCAGAGACAGTTCACATACAGTTTTATGTGTCCATTGCGTTTTAGAAATAAGAGAGTTTTATGTGTTTTCTGATGCATTTTTATTACAGCAAAATCCATTGTGTTTTAGAAATAAGAGAGTTTGATGTGTTTTCTGACTATTGCCTTTTAGAAAAAAAAACACATTTTTAAGTGTTAGTGCATTACGTCTATTGACTTCGTCTTGTATCATGTAATAGAATAGGATAGGTTAGAATATCCAGTGCACGAGGTTCGAGAATCGAAGTTTAGTGGTTAAGCAAGAGGTTTCGCTCATATGGACACTGTCCATAAAAGCGAAATCATGAGCTGCTGATTTCGCTCATATGGCATGTCCATATAAGCGAAACCACCACTACTATATATAGGTGCATTGTTTGTTCATTTTGGTAACGGATTCGGAAATTGTAACGAAGTGCTGCCGGATTGTTCTCTGGTTGTAATCACTGTTAAATCAATACAAGAGGCATTATAATTAGTTTGAGCGTCCGTATTCATTGATTCCGCCTTTGAATCGGATAAACGACTCTTCTGATTGACTCATTTGGGTTCAACAACGATCCTACAAGTGGTATCAGAGCTCAGGAGGAAGAGTTTAGCTCAATTGGATCTGTTTTCTGTCTTCTACACCTTCTTTTTCGATCTAAACAAGTTTCCACGGTTAAAATCGGCCAAATTTTTCACAGAATGTGTATTAGTGGATATTAACAAAGCCTTGAAAGTTACAGGACAGAATTCGGACTAAAAATGGATCAAACTATCTTCCGAAGTGATTTCGCTTATTTGGACGATGTGTGATTTCGCTTATTTGTCCATATAATTTCGCTCCAATGAACAAGAATATGTGTGATTTCGCTCATGTGTCAGTGTAATTTCGCTCATACGTACATCAAAACCCTAATTTCGTTCTTATGGTAATAAGGGGTTTCGCTTATACAGACACTAGGGTTTCGCTTATACAGACACTAGGGTTTCGCTCTTATGTCACACACAGTAACTTGGGTTTCGCTCATATGATCAATCAGATTTCGCTCATAAGACCAATATGATTTCGCTCATACATTCAACCTGATTTCGCTCATATGACAGCATGATTTCGCTCTTGTGTCACAAAGAAGCTTGATTTCGCTCATAGTGCTATTTCGCTCATAGTGTCATTTCTTGATTTCGCTCGAAAGTGAACTGTTTTGCGTCAAGATCATTTCACTACAACCAAGTGTTAGTGTATTCCAGATTATTGGATATTGTTTAAACTGATTGAATTTGTTTGTTTGTTCTCAGGTAATTGAAGATGTCAAGCAACGATGAAGAGTTTTACAACACATTCTACAACGCATTTTGTCACACCCCGAATTTCCACGTGTCACCGGTGGGCCCGGTGGGGGATTATCGTGACGTAGTTGATATCATCATTATCAAACAACACAAATTATAATGCACAGCGGAAGCAATAAAATAGATTTACTTCAACCATCAAATGTAATATCTAAGTATCACAAGTCGTTGAAATAGATCCACAGGCGGATCGAAATAAAAGGGAGAAAATTGTTCAACAGATAAATGCATCCCAAAGTTTGCGAGACTCTATGATGCTAAGGAGAAGCCAGCCTATTCCGTGTAGATCCTGCACTTAATCTTTTTGGGGAAAATACGTCAGTTTGCACTGGTAAATACAATTTAACCGACTCATTTTGAAAAAGTTTAAAAATTTATTTGAATGCACAAGGCACAAAACATTTTATAACTTGGCAACAATTAATCAAAGTTAAACTTGTAAAAGAATTACATGTTCGTTATGCGTTTAGTCGCCCGGGTCGTGCCGAGTTTAAGGTTAATTGACACACCACTCAGTATAAGTCCGCGGCGGGAAGCCAACGTTTATACCTTAAATAATATGGACACATTACCGGGTGTACGCCTACACCCGGGTGTCAAGGTCGTGGCCATTTCTTAAAATGATGCCAAGGATATCCGGGACATGGTCATTAAGCTCCCAAAGGCGTAAAACAAACAAAACCAGTTTTTCAAACAGGTCACATTGATAATACCCAACTACTAATGAGTTAGGGTCAATTGCCCGACCAAGCGGTATTTTATATACCGTACCCCCAAGCCCATATAAGGGAAAATAAGTTAAAAGTATTTACCTGAGCAAGTATAAACCACAAAAGCAAAATGCAAGTGTCTTTTACTGGGCTCCTATTCTGGAACGAAGGTTTAACCTATTAGAATCCTAACGGGTCTTTTAACATAGCCTAAGCTTAGACCGGTTAGTTTCGAAGGATAAATATGGTTTAATCGCGAGGAAGGCGAAAACCGAAAAGGAATGTGACTTAGACCCTACAAGTTTAGATACTTGTATGACATGGGTAAACTAAACACATTCTGAATTTAGAGACTAAGATGATATGGTTTGACCCGCTTCGGCTAATGTGCATAAACTAGTCACATATGCCGATCCGAACGCGAAAGTGTGTAACGGGTAACCATATAAATCATATACAAGTTTCCTGAGATTATATGCACCAATTATGTTGTATTATCAGTAAGATATGTCCTATTATGCCCCAAATGATTTTGAACTCACTTTACGCCCCATAAGGGCATTTTGGTAATTTTACATAAGCTTAAAAGGTTAAAACCGGAAATCTGAGTTCTCAACTTTAGTTTACTGTTATATATGAAATTTTACAAATTATACCAGTAGGTATTAGACCATATATATAAAAACTAGTTTTGACATATACTATGTCGTAAAAATGCCTAAAAAGGCGATTTGGAGCCATTTCCGGGTTTTAAAAGAAAAGCTGATATTTTTATAATTCCAGAAGGCTCAAAATAATATATTTAACATAACAAACCAGTAGAAAAAGGTTTGGGGTTAAAAGGTTTTGTAAAACTCATTTTATGGCCTAAAAGGGCAAAACCGGCATAAGCCGAATTAAGCTTAAAACCTTAGGTTATGCTTAGCCTAAAAATAAATAAAAATCTTTAAAATTCCCAAAATATTATTATATAACAGTGGGTATAAAGTTTTGATACAAAATTTGGGTCTAGGTAGGTTATATGCTAATTACGCTAATTATTTACTAAGAAAGCTTCTAATTACGCTAATGAGCATAACTCTTAATCTAGACCTCAAATTGATGTCAAATTTTGGGTACAAGTTTATAATTCAGTAACTAGGATGTCTACCCCTTTTTATTCTCAAAAATCATGATTTATGGCCATTTGGGCATAATGGTCAACATATGGGCATTTTAACGGAAACATGCATACGATCAAGATATCTAATGAACCAAGTTGTATAATCACAGGAGGATATACTAACATGTTATTAGGTCCAAAAGAAGCTCTAAGGCAATCTTAATCTTGACTAAAACGGGTCAGAACTGAAAGTCAAAGTGAAAGTCAAACTATGCGACTTTCGGTTCCAAACCGGGTCTAAACAGAAAATTGTCGAGTTGAACATGTTGGAACATGTTCTTACATTATTTACCAAGTTATATTAATGATAAAACAGGTTGCATGCATCCTACATTGCTAATTATAAGTTAATTTGGATTTATGCATTCTGTTGACTTTTTATAGTTAGCTTTGACTCGACAATTGACATGCTTAGAGTGGGAATCTGGAAGTACCCTTTTAAGGGTTTGTTACCCACATAATTACCTACTTAAAGGTATTTTTAATTCGTGATTTGACAGAGCACATTTTAAGTAATCACGAAGTCAAACCTAATTTACGACGGTTTGACTTTTAGCTAAATAACTAGACTAATACGGATTAAGGGTGGTTAGGGTCACTTACAATGATCCTAAATAGGATTAGAGACTTAATGAGCACTTGTTGCTGTCCAAGGAAGTTCCAGAGAAAAGCTCCAAGTGAGTGACACAATGAATGATCAAAGTTCACCACTTCATTTCCTTATATAGGGACCAAGATGCTCTAGGATCAAGACATGGAAGTCTAGGATAGTTACAAGATCACCCCAGGTGTCCCTAATAGGCTAAATACTGCCTAGAGAGTCCCTTGTTTCGAAAACCACTTCAATAAGGCGGTGCAACAGGCTGAACAGGTAGCTGTCCATTTTCTGCTGCCAGCGACAGTCTTACGGACAGTAAGCTTAAGGCCTTGCGGTCCGTAAGCACCTCTTGCGGATCGTATGCTGAAATGGCTACGATCCGTAACCGACCCTTGCTGAAAACGCCCAGGTACCCTCCTTACGGACCGTAAGCCTAGGGCCTTGCGGTCCGTAACCGTTGGTCAGAGGACAAAAATTTGTAAACTTTTAAGTCTTGACCATGCAATCAAACAATTCCGAATTCAGTCCATCTTTTTCAGTAGTGGGGCCATCTGCTCAGCCATTGCATGCTTGGATGGTTCTTACATGTCCCCTCCTTCAATTGACTTCTTATGGGACTTGCAAAGTGACGGAAATACCAAGAACAAGTCTTGGATTCTCATAATAGTTTAACAAGCTACATAACTATTCTTGATTCCATTTACAAGGATTTTATTTAGCATTTTCAGCAGTAACAAACCTACTAATCCGAAGTCCATAATAAAGATGGAACTTTATTTATTTGGAAACAACCGGTTATCATATAGGATGTTTATCGAATGATTTAAGGATCTTGGGATTTATAAAATTCGGGTCGCTCAGAGGTGATTTAATAACATGTCGCCCTTGGGTCGTTCAGAGGTATTTTAAATAACATGACGCCCTTTTTTATTAAAAATCCTACCATACATCTTTTTATTTGACCCGGTTTTCCTGACACGTCTGTCTCTCATGACACGTGTCTTTATTTCAATGGACAGGAATTTTCGAGGTGTTACACATTTACTTCCGAATCGACAGATAGAAGATCTGAGATGAGAGAATATTCAAGAGAGATTTCGGAGAATTTGAAGTTCGAGAACATGTATGGAAGCCAATAGAAGCCACCAAAGCTAATGAAAGTTGAAGATTATAACTGGTGGAAAAACAGATTTGAGGGTTGGGTAAAAGCTTTTGCTCCTGAAAGCTGGTTAAAATTGACTAATGGATACATTGAACCAGTAAAAGAGGGAGGAGAGTTAATAGATCCAAAAGATTTCACAGACATAGACATAAAAAATATTGTGGCTGAATGTAAAATGATCACATTAATAAAACAGTCAGTGAGAGAGGATATTATCTCGTTACTTGAACAAGAGAAAACTTCAAAGAGTTTGTGGGAAGCGTTAGGGAGAAAGTGTGTAGGAAGTAATGAAATTGTCAAAAATAAAAAGAAATTGTTGCGTAAAGAGTTTGATTTATTCAGTTGTATGAAAAATGAATCTGTGTGTAAAATGATCGAGAGATTTGGACATCTGAAAATGGAGCTGGCCAGACATGAAATCAAATATTCTGAAGAGGAGATGGTGGATAAATTGTTTGATTCATTGCCAAATGATCAAGAGTGGCAATACTTTGCTCTAGTGCTGAAAAATACAATCAAGCCTGATGATTTAAAAGTGGATTTGCTTATTGAAAGGCTTGAAAGCCATGAGTTAGAGATAAAAAGATCCAAAGTCAACAGTCCAGCTTATCAGCAGAATGTGGAACTTTATTACAGAGGAAATGCACCACAGGTTGGGTCTCCAAGAACAGCGTTTTCTGCAGAAAGTTCAAGTTCAGTGAACAATGAAAGTCTTCACAGTGGTTTTCACAGTGGATCTTCTTCAAATTCTTCAAGTCAATCTGCTTCCAAGAATTTGTTTCAGTGTAATATCGCAGTGGATCTGAAGAATGGGCAGAATTTCAGTGAAGAATCGGCAAAACAACAGATGGTTTTCTTGGCATCTGTACTTGAATCGTATGAAAGCCTCGTTGCAGGGAAGATTGGTAACACCAACTTGACGAAAGAAGATTATGATCAATTAGACCCCGAGGAGATGGAACTAATGGATATAATATGGTGCATGGCCAGTGCGGTTCGTCGGGCACAGCGGTTCATGGAGATCACGGGGAGGAAGTCAATTGGTGGACCATCTACCAAATTGGGATTTGACAAATCTAAGGTGACATGTTTTAAATGTAAACAAAAAGGTCACTTCAAGCGCGAGTGCAAAAATGCGTATGCTGATGATTCTGAAAATCCATTCAACGAAGATTATTACAAGAAAACGATATACCATCAGAACAAGTCTGAGCCACCAAGATTGAAACAGCCTGAAGAAAAATCAAGGGCTCTTGCAGTTATATGTGACGATGAAGGTTACGACTGGAGTCAAGTTTGCCCTGAAAAAGATGCTGTTGGGTATGCATTTGTGGCTGATGTTGATCCTGATAGATGGTGGAAAGCAGATTATGCAAGATGGGAAATTGGAAAATTAAATGAACCATTCAAAGAAGCCCAGAGAGCCAAACGATGGAATGAAGATTTGGAATGTTACATGGATCCACGGGGTAATCCAGTTGCTGACCCATCAAAAGTGGATTTCGAAGCTGTAACAAATTTGCTTCCAAGGCAGGCTACTTTCAACACACGAAGGTTATCTGATAAAGCATATCTGCCTGATTTGGAGAAGAAGATAAGAGAGGTTTGTGAAGCAAGTCTACCGAAGGTGGTAGAAATGAAGAAGAGAAAAGAAGAAGATTTGAAGAAGATGATTGAAGAAGTGAAGAATGTCGCAAAGCTTGCTGCTGGAGAGGAACAGAAAGCTGGAGAAGAGCAGAAGATAGAAGAAGAACAGAAAGAAGAGAAAGGGGAGAACAGAGAGGAAAAGAAAGCTGAAACAGAAGAATCGGTGCTGAAAGAGACTGAGGTAAGAAAATCTTCTGATTTATCGAATGCTGAAATTGTTGATAAACATAAAAACAAGTGCAGGAATTGCATAGAAATATGCAAAGCCTGTACTGAAAAAGAAGAAATAATAAAAGCAAAAGAAATTGAAGCAACCAAATTTGAAAATGTTTTCAAAACAAAATGTAAAGAAATGGTTGAAACAGAAGAAATTTTGAAATTAAAAGTCGAAAAGCTAACACAGAAATGTCATGGTCTTGAAGAAGAAAATAAGATTTTGAAAGAAAAGTGTACTGCTAATTGTGTTGAAAAAGAATCTAAATGTCAAGATTTACAAAAACAGTATGATTCTTTAAAGTGGTCGAGTCAGAGAGTACAAGAAGCTTATGATACTTTGAAGAGCCAAGTCAAAAGTTTTGATCAAAGATTATCAGAAACTTTAATCACTAAAGAAATGTATGAAAGAAAGTTTAAAGAAAAGCAAATTGAATTAAACAAATGTGTTGATGAAATTGCTAATCATAAACAAGTCTTGGCTGAGAAAGAAAAGGTTGTTACAAAACTTTAAAGTTATCATAACTCTTCGTACATTCTCGAACGCATTTTCAACATCACTCCAGATAACAAAGATACTGAAAATTGCAAAAAGGGTATTGGTTCAGAATTTCATCAGGTACCACCACCATTGAGAAACAATTATACTTTTTATGATGAGGAAAAGGTGGCAAAGGGTTTGAACATAGCTGACTAGTTACCTGAAAGTATCGATGTGACTTACTCCAAATCTGATGATGCTAATGATTCAGATGTGGTAAGTAAGGTTGTTGAAAGCATTTTGAAAGATGAGTCTACAAAAGGTAAGTCTGAATCATAGGATGAAGATGAAGGTAATTTTCATGATGGTTATCTGAAAAACACAAAATCCGAGAAAAATTTGGATGATGATTCAAAGGGATTGGTTTATACCATGATTGGATCGGACAAACTATTCTTAGATGTTGTATTCCCGATTCAGAATGTGATTTCAGAAAAGGTCGATAAAGTTTTCAAAATGGTTGAGATTGAGAAGTCGGAAATTTCAAAGTTTGCTGGTAAAGGTCATAAATCGTTTTATAACAAACCTGGTTTTAAGAAGAAAAACATGAAGGCTGGTTTGGGTTATAAAAAGAAACAAAATTGGAAACAAAATGAAAAATCGAATTTGCAACAAAAGTTGAATTTTGTTCAAGGAAAAAGTTTGAAAGATGAGGAAAAACTCAAATTTGGACAGCAGTCTAATGAGGAGTTTGAGGCTATGAAAAAGAAACAACAACAGGCCAAGGATGTTTCAAAGAAAGTATGTTTTAAATGTAATCAAATTGGACATATTGCACGAAAGTGTCCAAATCCAAAGCCTGTTGATGTTGAAAAACTGAAATCTGAGGATGTGAAACCAAGGTCAACCAGATTTGATTCGAAACAAACTTGGAGGTACAATGCAAACAAGTTTGCTTCAAATCAAACTTGGAAATCAAACCCGAACAGGTTTAATTCAAGACAGACCTGGAATTCTCACACACCCATATTCAGAACAACACAGAGTTGGAAAACATCCGTTGATATGTCAAAACCTCAACAGTTTTGGAAACCAGTTGTTGTTCAGAAACAAAGTGTTCAAAAAGAATCACATTTTTATAAACGAGGAACACCGACAGGTCAAACATTTTCAGTTAAGAAAAATGTCAATTCGGTAAAAGATGAAAAAGTTGATATTAAAATTGATGATGTTTTTGAGAAAAATGAAAGAAACTACCCAGTTTTACCTGGAAAGATTCAGGTTCAACTACCTGAGTCTAAACAGGCTTGGGTTGCGTTGTTCAAATGATCAAATTGTTGAATATGCAGGTGCTCAACGAAGCTGAAGATTGTGAAAAGGGAAGTTGGAGTAGCCTGACACAGGAAGAGGTTGCAGGACCCTGGTTTGGTTGAACAGGGAGTTTAGTTTGAGTGTTATTTGTTCATAAATAAACAATATTTTCAAAACCCTAAAAATTTGAAAAATTAAAAACCAAAAATATGCTTTTAGTTTGGTAAAATTTGAAAAAAAAAACCAAAACTATGTTTGTTTTTAGTTTTGTTTGAATAAATATTGATTGAATACGCCGAAACCCTCACGGCTGAACAAACATGATTACGTTCACCAGATTGAAAAACGGTTTTCAAACTGTAAAAATCAATGTGTTGTAAATCATGGAGGTAATTACTGTTTTTAATGTAATCCAATTCACAAGATGCAGAATATGGATGGCGAGACAAAGCTATCAGTATTGGGTTGTCAAATTTTTAATGATTTTGCATTTTAGGGGGAGAAAAATTGTTATTAGAAAATCCAAAAACATTAGAAAATTTGAAAAAACCAAAAACATGATAAAATTCAAAAATTTGAGTTTTGCGTGAAAAGAGGAAATGATAGTACATCAGTAGACAGTTATAGTATGCTAAAGAATTGTAATGATTAAATAGTGTTAAACAGTCTCACTGATGATATGTCGGTAGGTTTTTGTACATTTAGTAAACTTTTTCGGGATATAAACCTAAATTCAAACACTTGCTTATTTCGTGGGGAACACTACTTGAATATATAGGTAACCCCAAAAATCTCGTTTGAAAGGTCCCATATTCTGAGATACTAGGTCTTTATACTCAGTGATATCTGGGGTATTATTCCGGGACTTCTGCTGAATGGAAGTTCTGACCTAGTCCCTGAATAATACTTTCTGCAAATGCTTGAAACATAGCATCGCCTCAGCAAGCTGATGAAACAATAAAATTGATAGTCGCTGCTGTTGTAACTAAAAGATCCTCTAAAGGGGGCACACCAAAAGTCGAAGCCGTCATCTCTCTGCGTATACGAAAGTATCGACCTGAGCTCTCACGGCCCTCGCATTTAACCCCTTACAGATATCATTTGTGGTATACTCACCTGTAAGACTGAATATTTGGGATTCTGGATACGGGAGTATATTTAAGAGGTGGGACACATGAATGAGTTTAAGTTCTTAAAACATCTAATATGTATACTGAATCAGTTGAAATTTGTATGAAAATTTAAGTGGACCAGTATATCGACAATCTAAGTGAATTGTTTAATTCTTAAAGGGAAATTAAGCTCAACGGTACTTGTGACTTGTCAAAACTGATATGATCCTCTGTCGCATTCTCAAACAAAAATATTATTTGTAAATATGTTTGTACATATTTCTTACTGCTTTATATTTTCAGAAAATACAAAAAGATTTTGATTTCTGCTTTATTTTCGACAACCGATGTCTGAAATGCTGAGTTTCAAAATCTGAGTAAGCTGATTGTGTTTCTGAAAATAAAACAAGTTCATTAATTTGAAACTTGATTTTAAAAATAAAAAATTTCAAAAACAGTTTGTGATATCTCCAAGGTCATTAATTTGGACTTGGATGATTAACTGTGGGGGATTTGGGTGATTATAGTGTTAAAGAGTCAGTTTTGATCCTGTTTGATGAAATTGCAAATTATTTGTATTTTGATGATAGGGAGAGTGTTTAAATAGTTTGATTTGTCAGATTACGATATCTGAAGTTTAAAATGTTGTTACTTATCAAGTGTATGAGTGATTGCAGGAAAAGTCCAGACTACGATCCCGAGAGCAGAGTCTAAGGGGGAGTCTGAAGACAAGCTGAAAGTGAGGATAAGCTTGTAGCTGGAAAGCTAGGTGTCGATCCCTAAAAGCTCAGAAGCTTGACGAAAGGGGGAGCCTGCTGATGATGAAGCTGTTGATGATAGAGCCAGTGATGAGATCCTGGTAAAAGAGTCAAAGAGAGAAGCTGATCAAAGAGAAAGAGTGATGGATGCTTACAATGTTACAATCTGAACGAGAATGCAGAATGATCAACACTGAAGAGGTGTCATGATGGAGACTAGACACTGAAGACTTCGTCAATATCCGAGGGGGAGTCTGTTAGTGCATTAGGTCTATTGACTTCGTCTTGTATCATGTAATAGAATAGGATAGGTTAGAATATCCAGTGCACGAGGTTCGAGAATCGAAGTTTAGTGGTTTAGCAAGAGGTTTCGCTCATATGGACACTGTCCATAAAAGCGAAATCATGAGCTGCTGATTTCGCTCATATGGCATGTCCATATAAGCGAAACCACCACTACTATATATAGGTGCATTGTTTGTTCATTTTGGTAACGGATTCGGAAATTATAACGAAGTGATGCCGGATTGTTCTCAGGTTGTAATCACTGTTAAATCAATACAAGAGGCATTATAATTAGTTTGAGCGTCCGTATTCATTGATTCCGCCTTTGAATCGGATAAACGACTCTTCTGATTGACTCATTTGGGTTCAACAACGATCCTACATTAAGTATTTTTAGTCATTGCGTTTTAGGTAAAACACATTTTTGAAGTGTTTTTAGTCATTGCGTTTTAGGTAAAACACATTTTTAGGTGTTTTCAGTCCATTGCGTTTTAGAATGAGTCATTTTTAAGTGTTTTCTGGCCATTGCGTTTTACAAATAAGACATTTGTTTGTGTTTTTGGTGCATTGCGTTTTAGGTAAAACACATTTTTTATGCGTTTTTAGTCCATTGCGTTTTAGAAAGTACATTTTCTTTTGAGTTTTTAGGCTATTGCGTTTTAGAAATAAGACATTTCTTTGTGTTTTCTGGCCATTGCGTTTTACAATTAAGTCATTTCTTTGTGTTTTTGGTGCATTGCGTTTTAGAAAAATGTAATTTTTTATGTTTTTTTTTCCTTGCGTTTTACGTAACTGGGGGTTTTTCTATTGCATTTTACACAACTGGGTTTTAAATTTTTTTTAAATATAGCAATAGTATACTCGTTTTAAAGATAAAAAACGCTCGTTTTTTTGGTGCAATTTTTATAAAAAAATAATGTCGTATGAAAGAGTTATTAACGTTTAAAAATGGGGGGAGGGGGAATTGGAGGAGAGAGAAACTATTGGATTGGATTGACTAGAATGCCCCTAAAGAAACTCACGCGCCTCTTTTCTTCTCTTCAATTTCTCTGATTTAATCTTAGCCCTTGATTAACTAAATGGATGGTCAAGATCACTTCCTAGCCTTCCTATTGTATCTCCACCCTTAAATTACATTCACATAAATTTTAGAGATTGAAAAGTTTATATTAAATTGAGATTTTCGAATAAGGTCTAATTTTTTTATCTTACACAGAGCTATTTTTTTATAATTTTCGGAGACGAACTTGATAAGATTTGTAATAAAATTTAATTACCCAAAGTGTAGTTTAATAGAAAACCATAGTGACTTTTCAAAATCATATATATAAGACATTAAAAAATCAAACACCTAATTAAGCCATGTGTTTACATGATTGAAAACGTGACGGCTCAAACTCTAATATTATATTTTTCTCTAAACGCCAACGTATTCTTCAAATGAGTTACTAGCAAAATTTACTATGTCGGGATACACTCGTCTTCCGAACCGGAGAAAACCCTCATTTAGTACCAAAGCCGGTGAACACTCGCCCGAAGGCACGATAGTGCGGTGAGGTAAAACCCGCTCAGTTTAAGGATCGAACTAGCGATCGCCGCCTACTCGCCTAGTCTCTCATCATCATCATCATGTGTCGCAGAAAGTAAATGCTAGGGGCAAGAATTAAACATGGGTTACTTGGAACACTACATCTCCCCCTTACCACTCTACCACTAACTCATTGACACTCTAATATCATTTTATTCAATCGTATAATTACGTGTACTCTTTAAACGTTAACACTACTACAAAATAGAGCATAAGACGGTGTTCAATATTTGGTTTAGACGGTGTTATTAAAATAACACCGTCTTAAAATCAATTCCTCACATGACCGTTGTGCAAATCCAATTAAAATATTCAAAAAAATTCCATAAAACACCGTCTTATGCTTCAACACCGTCTTATGGTTACATACGCACCCTTTAGACGGTGTTCCCTTTGAACACCGTCTTATATGCTCATGCTTTAGACGGTGTTATTTTAATAACCCCGTCTTAAAATCAAATCCTCACATGACCGTTACACCAACCCAATTAAAATAATCAACAAAATTCCATACAACACCGTCTTATGCTTAAACCCCGTCTTATGTGTACATAGCACCCTTTAGACGGTGTTACCTTTGAACACCGTCTTATATACTGTCAAATTCAAAACGCAGACTCTTCAACAACCCACCAAATCTTCATCTTTCTTCCAACTTTCTCACCTTCTTCATTCTCTCATCTTCTTCATCCAACTTTCTCACCTTCTTCACTTAATTTCATCATTAAGAAGCTTTTAAAGCTTTAAGGTTAGTTTCTTTTTTCTTTACATATGTTACTTAATGTTTTTTAGTTTTATAAATAGTTTTAAATGTGTTTAGTTATATGTTGTTTTTTGTTAGAAATTGAAGTTGTCTTTTGTTTTTCTAAGGCATTAATGTATTTTATATGTGTTTAACATTGTTATAATTTATTTTCAGTGATATATGAAAATTTTCTATCTTAATTTACATATAGATGTTATATATTTACATTTACATATAGGTATATATATATATTTAGGTAACCCTTTAGAATTACCCGTCCAAAATTTATCTAATAGAGATAAATTTTGGATTGTCCCGTTCGGGACTGCTTTTTGAATATTCTATCTCATTTAGGATATGTATACATTTTAACGAACTGTCATTTAAGAAAAGATCGGTTGGTATTTCCTCTACTCTCACGGGTTTGCGGTTTTTCGCATACTTGGGGAGTTAAGGGGAAATGCTGCCGATTTTTTCTTAAATGTCGTCTCGTTAAAATGTGTACTTCTGAGATAGAATATTCAAAAAGTGGGTTAGGATTCACCTCCTTAGAAAACCGGTTTACATCATACGTATACGCTCATATCATTTTTTTGTTTATTTGAATTTTCAGATGGATCGCGATTGGATGTACTACCGAAATCGTACAGATGAAATATATATAATGGGTGTTCAAAGTTTTCTTAAGGCCGCCGAAGCTCATCGCGTGAATATGGGAGATCGATTAATATTTTGTCCCTGTGCATCGTGTACGAATTTTCAAAAATTTGATATCAAAGAAATAAACTTTCATTTGTTTAGATATGGTTTTATGCCTGGATATACTTGTTGGTCAAAGCATGGGGAATCTCTTGCTAATCGTAGCACATCGTCTTTCAAAATAGACAATGACAAAAAGGATAATAAAGAACAATATATTGATCACGAAAAATTCACTTTAAATGACGACAAAGACAACTTCAATGACATGTATAATGATTTAGAGACTAATATTGGTGATGATGAGCAAGAAAAATTAAGAAAATTACTTGAAGATGAGGAAAAACCGTTATATGCTGGTTGTAAGAAATACTCGAAACTAAGTGCTGTTTTGAGATTGTCTACCCTAAAGTCAACATACGGATGGAGTGATAAGAGTTTCACAGATTTATTAGTGTTATTAAATGACATGCTTCCAGAAGGCAATGAGTTACCACTTTCGTTATACCAAGCAAAAAAAATGATGTGCCCGATGGGATTGGAAGTTGAAAGAATACATGCATGTCCAAATGATTGTATGTTGTATAGAAACGAGTTCAAAAATGATCATACATGTTTTAACTGTGGCGCATCAAGGTATAAGCGTAAAAGCAATACAGATGAAGTTGACGATGATGTGACAAAAAATGGACCACCAGCTAAAATGTTGTGGTATTTTCCTATTATACCAAGACTGAAACGATTATTTGCAAACGAGAAGGAATCAAAATTGTTGCGTTGGCATTCAGATGACCGTATTAATGATGGAAAACTAAGACATGTGGCAGATTCACCTCAGTGGAGAACTATTGATTATATGTATCCTGATTTTGGTAACGAGATCAGAAACATACGGTTTGGGCTTAGTTCGGACGGGATCAACCCTTTTGGAAACATGAGTAGCCGTCTAATAAGACTTGAGGTATAAGTCGGTGTTCAAACTCTGAACACCGTCTAATAAGACTTGAGGTATAAGCCGGTGTTCAAACTCTGAACACCGTCTAATAAGTCATGAATTTTAAGCCAGTGTTCAAACTGAACACCGTCTAAAAAGATATGACTTTAAACCAGTGTGATTTAAGACGGTGTTGAAAACACCGTCTTAAAACCCATTTCACCCCGTCTTATGCTCTATTTTGTAGTAGTGTAAATAATTCTAAAACTTTTGGTCTAACAACTTTTGACTATTGGTTGATTCGTATGCATGACACGTGGTAACAAAAATTGAAGGTTTTAAAATTAATTGGACCCTAACCACACAATTATATTATTTTCCCTTTTATATGACAAGCATATTGGTCGGTAACGGTTACCAAATTAATAATAGATTACGAGGGACAAGATTTATTATATTAAAACACTGAGATAAGCCACGTAGAAAAGACCTAATTACATAGAACTAAAGAAGCAACATACGCCTGATTAGTTGTTAAGTTTGAAACCCATAAAAGGTGGACCACAAACATAGGTTGACAAATATGTGTAACAAAGTGTATGCACACCAAGCAAAACATGGTTTACATGGTCTATACTCTATAGATACATGACATCCACATATGTATTTAAGTATTTAACAAAGTATAAAGGTTTACATATGTACAATTAAAATAAAAAAGTATGCACGTATATATTAAAATACTCGTTGTATAATGGCCAACAAGGCAACAAAGGTGGTATCAGGGCCGGCCCGTTAGTGTAACTGGGCTAGGCGACGACTTAGAGCCTCCGAAAAAATAGGGCCTCTAAAATTAAAAAAATAAATCTTTATTTATAAAAAAATATATTAGAGAGTAACTTGAAACACCCATTTCCATAAAAGGTTAAATCGTCATAAAATTTGAAGTTTCATACCGTAACAAATTTTTTTTACCAAAATACCCTTATGGTTAAATATAAAATTCGTAGCCATCAAAGCGTTTCATGCAACATTTGTTCAAACTACCAAACCATAACTACCAATTTAACTTACTTACAAAAGACATTAAGTATAAAAGTGGCATTTACAACCCAAAAGAGTTTTGACCCGTTTGACATTAAACATAACCGGAAGCACATAGATATTTACGGTTATATTTGTTAACATTAATACAAGGGTAGTCTAGTGGTAAGAACAAGATTTGGTTTTTGTAGAGGGCTGGGTTCGAATCCCACCTGCTACCCATTTTCAAAATTATTAATCACCTCACTCACTCTTTTAATAAAGGGTTATAAATACATCTTTTTTAATTACCTCTCTTAATTTAATAAGCTAAAATATTTTGTCCACACAATTTTTAACATGATACGTCCATGTAAAATTTTATTTAAAAAAAAAAAACCGTTTCTAACTAATAACAATAGTATACTTCAAATAAGTAGCATGTTTTAATTCCTTTCACACGTAATGTAAGTTGTTATTTGTTAGATTAAACTGTTTTGACCAACTTAGATTTGATTTATGTATTAGATCCCAACATTATTTGATTATGGAAATCATCTAGTTTATATAAAGGTTAAGTGCTTTATAAGTTTCTTCCTAATATATTTCATATCAGATACAAACCGAAATTACAAGTCTAAAAAAATTAAAAAGGGCCTCGAATTTTTAATTCGCTTTGGGCCCCCAAAACTCTAAGACCGGCCGTGGGTGGTATCTATATATATTAATAAATGAGATGATTTGGGCTATGTGTCCTTGAATGGTGGAGCCATTTTGCTGATGTGGCATCCATTGGTTTAGTGAACCTTGATTTTGGGAGGGAAATTGTCTAATTCTCTATACACAAACGACATTTGACAATACACAAACCAAAAAGTTAATTTGGACGCGGGATCCGTTTCTGAATCGGGTCTGAAACTGGATTTGGGTCGCATATTAAACACGCTTCTTCTCTTAAACCTTGGAAACCCTAATTCATTCTTTCAGTTTCTCTCTCTCTGGCTTCACTCTACATCGTCTTCAAATTCAAACTTGGATCTATGATCGCCTTCTTCATTCTTCTGATCATCTTTGTTTCTACATCATTTACAACGAGCAGGTATGTGAACAACATCAATGTTTCAAAGAATCAATTTAGGGTTTTAACTAATTTCTCAATCACGATTTCAAATCTCAAAGACCATCTGGAATCTAAAAAAAATCTTCATTTATTATTGATTTTATTATAGAAAAATTTGTTTTTAGGGTTTTAGGTTTTCTTTTTCACCTTTTGTTGTTGATTTAATTATAAAATAATCAGATCTAAAGATGTGAACAATGGAATTTATAATTCCCCTTTTGTTCTTTGCTTTTAGGTTTTGCGAATTGGTGTTGTTTAATGATGTGGCATACGGAATGTTATTAGTTTTATGTTTCTCTGAGTTGACTGATTTTTGAGAGCTTCTGGTTATCAATCAATCTGTTTCAATGCAATATGTAAGCGATATTAGGTGTTGCGAATTGGTGTTGTTAAATGATGTGGCGTACGGAATGTGTTTAATTTATTGTTTATGTGATGTGAGTGATTTTTGAAGAGTATGTGTGGTTGTTGGTGACAGATATGCGTTGGATGTTAACGTGGAGAGAGCGGAGGATGTGATCACGTATAAAAGAGTTTTGCAGGTGGCTGAAGATCCTGTTATTAGACCTGCATTTGATCCAAGTTAATTCAAGTATTTACTTAATGGCTTCTCTAACTGTTTTCTTTTCATTTTGCAGACACCAGAAGCTCATTCAAAGATTTGGGAAACACTTAGGTAATTTTTTATACATCAACCAACTCTGCGACTGCCGTAAATATCATGCATTTTGCATATTTTTTAATCATTTTTATCTGTACAGCTTCGTTAATCATGCATTTTGCATATTTTTTTTTTATCATTTTTATCTGTACAACTTGGTTAATCTTAGTTTATTTGTGATGGTATGCATAAAATTATCTCAATATGATATGATATATTTTTTAAACTAAATATTGATATGTACTGGTTTCTTTTAATTTTTACATTCCACATATTATGGCTCTTTTTTTAAACATATAATTTGTTCTGAGAAACCCTTCATGTAAATAGGACCCATAGAGACTAGAATTGAAGTACCAAGTTGCATAAAGAAACATTAAGAACTGAATTGGATGTAAAAATCAAATCAAACTCATTATATTCGGAAAAAGATACAACGAGTTGTTAAGAGTGATTTTTTTTGTAGCTTGACAGTATGAAGATATTGGGCACTTAGAATCAAGTGATGCTAACGATACTTAGTGTAGGTGTCGTGAAAGCAATGAGTAACCAATTGCTTAGGTGGTGGTATGCCTGTCCACGCTTTCGACTATAGATCACATACCATGTGATTCATCAGACAACTGTACCATATAACATTTGCATTCAAGAGTTATTGGAGTCAGATGAACATGAGAGACGACTCAAGTTCAACCCGACAAGAAATTCAATGATATTTCATAAACCGACTGTTGGTGATTTTTAACTACTGGCGATTTTTTTAATTATGAGTATTGTCGTTTGATAATAGGTCTTTGACTTTGACTTTCCGTTTCAGTTGCAAGTTGGTGTGAATGCCAGTGAGCTTGAGGACCGAATCTTCCAACATTCAGCTGGGTTCAAAGTCTATCAACTTTTCTAAATAAAAATACCAGCTTATGTTCGTTTTTCGTTTTTGGGTAGGTTCTTTTGATCAATAAAGTTCGGGGCTGATAAAACCGAGAAAGAGAAGTTCCAACGAGAGGAATGGTTCGGTCACATGCTACGATTCAGAAACGATGCGATTATTATATTGAGTATTATATGCCTCCAGCTTCCTTTTGAACTGACGTATGCACATTGGTATGAGATCATTGGATCTGATATGATAAAGTAAGCATGTGATTTTATGTAAAAAAAACTTTAATGCTACTGGAAATCAATTTGGTTAAGATTTAAGATTTTATTTCAGGTTTGGGTTAATGGCAATTTACCTATTTGCCATTCAATACTTCACACAAATTGGGGGGGAGGTGTTAGTGAAGTTAATAAAGCGTGAAAAAAACGAGAGCTCTGAATATAGGGCTAACACTTTGATTTACAAGGTCAGAACCAAACTTCGTATTCTTTTTAATTCTCTCTGATTAACTATATTAATATATAGTTAATACTATATTAATACATAGTTAATAGTTAATGTAGGTGATAACGTTAATGTAGGTGGTTGTATGCATCTCCACTCTTTCGACTATAGATCACATACCATGTGATTCATCAGCCAACTGTTCCACATAACATTTGCATTCAAGAGTTATTGGAGTTAGTTGAACATGAGAGACGGGTCAAGTTCAACCCGACAAGAAATTCAACGATGTTTCATCTCCCGATTGTTGGTGCTTTTAACTACTCGCCATTTTTTGTAATTATGAGTATTGTCGTTTGATAATATGTCTTTGACTTTGACTTTCCATTTCAGTTGCAAGCTGGTGTCAATGCCGGTGAGCTTGAGGACTGAATCTTCGAACATTCAGTTGGGTTCAAAAGTCTATCAACTTTCTAAATATAAATACCAGCTTATGTTCGTTGTTCGTTTTTTGGGTAGGTTCTTTTGATCAATAAAGTTCGGGGCTGATAAACCGAGAAAGAGAAGTTCCAACGAGAGGAATGGTTCGGTCGCATGCTACGATTCAGAAATGATGCGATTATTATATTCAGTATTATATGCCTCCAGCTTCCTTTTGAACTGGCGTATGCACATTTGTACGAGATCATTGGATCCGATATCATAAGGTAAGCATGTGATTTTATGTAAAAAAAATTTAATGCTATTGGAAATCTATTTGGTTAAGATTTAAGATTTTATTTCAGGTTTGGGTTAACGGCAATTTACCTATTTGCCATTCAATATTTCACACAAATTGGGGGGAAGGTGTCGGTGAAGTTAATAAAGCGTGAAAAAAATGAGAGCTCTGAATATAGGGCCAATAGTTTGATTTACAAGGTCAGAACCAAACTTCATATTCTTTTTAATTCTCTCTGATTAACTATATTAATATATAGTTAATACTATGTTAACATATAGTTAATAGTTAATGTAGGTGATAACGTTAAGGTAGGTGGTTATATGCATCTCCACGCTTTTGACTATAGATCACATACCATGTGATTCATCAGCCAACTGTTCCACATAACATTTGCATTCAAGAGTTATTGGAGTCAGTTGAACATGAGCGACAGATCAAGTTCAACCCGGCAAGAAATTCAACGATGTTTCATCACCTGACTGTTGGTGATTTTTAACTACTGGCCATTTTTTTGTAATTATGAGTATTGTCGTTTGATAATAGGTCTTTGACTTTGACTTTCTGTTTCAGTTGCAAGTTGGTGTGAATGCCGATGAGCTTGAGGACTGAATCTTCCAACATTCAGCTGGGTTCAAAAATATATCAACTTTTCTAAATAAAAATACCAGTTTATGTCCGTTGTTCGTTTTTTGGGTAGGTTCTTTTGATCAATAAAGTTTGGGGCTGATAAAACCGAGAAAGAGAAGTTCCAACGAGAGGAATGGTTCGGTCACATGCTACGATTCAGAAACGATGCGATTATTACATTGAGTATTATATGCCTCCAACTTCCTTTTTAACTGGCGTATGCACATTTGTACGAGATCATTGGATCCGATATCATAAAGTAAGCATGTGATTTTATTTAAAAAAAATTAATGCTACTGGAAATCAATTCGGTAGGTCTCTTTGACTTTGGTTTTTATTTTGACCAACATAATGTTTGTTGTAGCTAATAATTGCTTACTTCTCTGTTTGTGAAGAAACAAGAGAAAACGGGAAAAGGGAATGGCAGCCAGAATATCTTATTTTAATTCTAGGGTTGAGAAGGAGTATTTTAAGCCTCTATATTCCGCCAGTGTTGGTGATGAACTCGAAGATGGGCTCTTTGATGGTAACATATTTAAAGAAAATTGTTATAATTAAAAAAAAGATTTGTATATGTTTTAACACTCATACCGATACCGAGCTCATACCTAGGCTGAGCTGACTTAACACTCATCTTAACGCTAAATCTGAAAGTTATATAGTAAAAGTTGTTTTAATTAAGTTGTGTTGTAAATGTTATTTTTTTGCTGTACCTAATAATATGCGTTTGAGGTCGCAAATTATTGTTTTGGAAAGTGGTTTGTGTCAAAATGGGTAATTTTAGTGCTGGTCCAAACGCGTTGGATAAAGCCATTCCTCAGACGCCATTTTATCCATTTCTTGACTTGCATTAACTAATTCGCATTAGTATCACTGTTATTATAATTATCCAACATTTTTAATAGACGGTTTTAACACAATTTATGCATGCCTTTAACCAGTTTTCTTTTTTTGGTTAAATATTATAACTCCACCCATTTGACCCGTTAGTGATTAAACATAACATGTTTTTTTAGTTGGTCAAATTGGGTAGATTTGAAATTATAAAAGGAAAATATCCATCATACCACGATTTTCTAATTATATGCAATACATTTTTCATTCGTTTACTTTTTATTCGTTAATAGCTGAATGACTAATCATGAATGTGTTTTTTTTTATCTTCTTCGTTTTTGTGAATAGTCATGAATGGATTCAACCTGTGTAACTCAAGTTTCTAACTTGATCTCCTCTTTGGCGTCATAGTAGTTGGTACTAATACTCGCATTGTAATAAACATAACATATTTTAGTTTTTTATTATTATTTTTTTAATTTTTATAAAGTGTTATACTCATTGGTATATATATGTCTATATTTAGGTGGGATAATGGGCTGGTACTGAAGATGGAGCTACTATTATGCACAACATGGTTGTTGAAGGGTAAGTAGTCATGAACACCCTTAAGTTGGATTAGTAGCTAAAATGGTAATGATGATTGGTTAATCTATATGGCAGGTCGTCAAGCGCTGGTTCCATGAACATAGTAGTTGGTACTAATACTCGCATTGTAATAATCATAACATATTTTAGTTTTTTATTATTATTTTTTTAATTTTTATAAAGTGTTATGCTCACTGGTATATATATGTCTATATTTAGGTGGGATAATGGGCTGGTACTGAAGATGGAGCTACTATTATGCACAACATGGTTGTTGAAGGGTAAGTAGTCATGAACACCCTTAAGTTGGATTAGTAGCTAAAATGGTAATGATGATTGGTTAATCTATATGGCAGGTCGTCAAGCGCTGGTTCCATGAACATAGTAGTTGGTACTAATACTCGCATTGTAATAATCATAACATATTTTAGTTTTTTATTATTATTTTTTTAATTTTTATAAAGTGTTATGCTCATTGGTATATATATGTCTATATTTAGGTGGGATAATGGGCTGGTACTGAAGATGGAGCTACTATTATGCACAACATGGTTGTTGAAGGGTAAGTAGTCATGAACACCCTTAAGTTGGATTAGTAGCTAAAATGGTAATGATGATTGGTTAATCTATATGGCAGGTCGTCAAGCGCTGGTTCCATGAACATAGTGCACACACTGGTCCAGCAGTTGCAACAGGGAATTACACAACGATATGGGTGTACCTACTGGTGCCCACACTTGGAGTCCTGGCTGGAGCAGGTGTCTACACATTGATCAAACTTCAAACAGGTGAGCAACCACGTTAAGCTTGAAGCTTCAGTTGTAAATGCTTTGATCTTCTGTTTTGAGTGTGGTTTGATGCCAATAAAACAGGAAGTAATGTTGTGTCCCTCCACATCTGGTGTGGAATATAAGTTACCTGTGATTTGTTTTTTTATGGTTTGGCTTTTGCGTTGATTGTTTCAATAAAGAAAAACATATGTATTTAGTTACATAATACTATTAATAATACCTAAATGGTTAATAAACAAAGATTTTTCCTTTAAAATCTTATCTTTTTGTATTTAGTTACTATTACTAATATGATTTGTATATTTATATGAAGACATTAAGATAATATTTATGCTTATAGACAGTGTTCTTGGAGTTAATTGAGTTTGCGGTTTCATGAACATTATCACCACTAAGGTGTGGCCATACAACCACTATGAAGAACGGTTCAGTCTAATTGGCTAAGGTTAGTACTAATGTGCATTGAAACACCACTATACGTTGACTTCACTCAATTTGAACAAATTTTGGCTTTGACCTTTTCTGAGCCTCAACAGAGATGCTGAGATTACGGATCATGGTACCGACGTAATGGATGGTGGTTTGGAGGGTTGATAATGTTGATTGGCGGTCATTGCTAAGATGACGGATAACGATATTGACATAATGGATTGCGGTTTGGAAGGCGGTCAACGTTGATTGACGATTCATCTTTTTTGATGTAAATAAAATTCACACATTTTTTGATTTTTTTCAAACGTTATTCGTCTTTTAAATTATATATATAGTTGTGTTTAACAAATTTTAAATATCTGAATCCGTGAGTATTCATTGGTGATAACTTATCTATTATAAAGAAAAATAAATACGACGTTGTTTGTTCGGCCTATTTGATTCTAATACTCTAAGTTGGCTTTAACTATGCCTATGACTACTAACTATATAGTATATCCTAAATTCAACAGTTCCTTTTCATAGTAGGCATACCATTATTTAATAGTTCATTACTCAATGCCCATTATGATGTTGCCTTTTTATGAAAATACAATGGTTTTACTTACTCAATGTCCATTATGGTGTTGCCTTTTTTATGAACTAATCTTTTGTATTTTGTTCACGAATCAAAATCAAGACCAATCAAAGAAACCAAAATTCCAAACTCTATAAAATAAGTTATAGAAAAAATCAGGTAAACAGGTGCCGCATTTTGTAAACATAGCTAATCATATATTTACTTTGTGACATATCGTATATTTGTGTAATTGTAATGTCGCTCTTTTATTTATTTTAGTTATACAGTCATATATATTTACTTTATATGGAATAATGTTGTGTTATCATTGATAAAAGATATAGTATAAACACCTTAAAAATACCTAACTTAATCCTTTAAAACACTATTTTCTTAAATTTTATTGTCAAAATAAACAAAATGTAATATGATAATAATTAATATATGTTACTTTAATTAATATATCTTGATCATCATGCATTGTACATTATTAAAAAAGGATATTAGATTTAAATAACCCTAACTTTCACCAACTGACTGATAGTGCTCCCAACTTTCGATTTGTATCACACCACTATCAACTTTCAACATATTGGCCGAAAGCACTTCCGAACTAACTAAACCCTAACCCAGTTACTTTTTTGTTGATGTGGAAGTTGTGTGGTGACATGACATTGAAAATAGTTGCACCAAACTTTAGTGAAAATTTAAAACAATATAATAGTCTTGAAATATATATGTTTAAGCATACTGACATGGTGGTTTATAGATTTTCATTGATATCTTTATATAAATAGGTGGTTTATAGATTTTCAATGTGTTTTTAAGTGGGAGAGTTGAAGTTACATGGTAATAGGTAGTATGCTAATTGAGAGACCAGACTTCATTGGTAAGAGGTAATATTTAGTTTTACCAATTTGACATGTTATATATCGACTCATTTATTTATAAAGGGTCAAACTTTTCACATGTGATGGAAGATGCAAAATGAAAAAAAAAATGATAGCATGGAGGTCACTTGAGATGTTATATAAACATTTGTGATTAATAAAATTTAAATATCCAACCCGTGAGTATTCACGGGCGATAACCTAGTTAGACTATATAAGCAACGCGGGATTTACCAAAATTGGAAACTTAATAACTCACACACCAAGTGCTAGTGTGAATTGGGGTTGGTGATTCAATGAGAGAAATAAAATTTTTAGAAGCACCTAAGTTAGGAAAATTATGAGTTCCAAGTTACAAGAAGTAAAAAATGAAATTTATCATTAAAAAAGGTAATGGTATGACAACTGTGATATGGAGAGGGTAAGATATTATAAGTGATAATGATGCAAGTATTTGAAGTAAAAGTACAAGTCACATAAATAACAATTTTATAATTTCTTATATGCATACGAAATTCTGAAGAAACCAAACTTTATTGTTCTTGAGAGAAGAAAATTGGGGAAAAAGTTATTATCTTCCATTTATCAACCTGCTTATATACTATTACAATAAAACGGAACGGAGAACTAACTACTAACGGAAACGTTAACCTACTAACAGAATACTAACAGAACCTACTAACATAACTGATTAACTAATTTTAAATAACCAACACCCCCCTCAAGTTGGAGGGTAGGATAGCCCCAACTTGGACACACAAAAATTGTGTTTTGAGCTTGGAAGACTCTTTGTAAACAGATCAGCCGGTTGATCCTGACTTGCAATATGAGATAAGTGTATAAGACCATCTTGAAGTTTCTCACGAAAAAAGTAGCAATCCAATTCTATATGTCTAGTTCGTTCATGGTAAACCGGATTCTTGGCAATATGGATTGCAGCTTGGCTGTCACATTTCAATGGAATGGGAAGTATAGAAGGGATAGAAAATTCATGAAGTAACCTGGTGAGCCATGTGAGTTCAGCAGTAACCCTTCTCATAGAGCGATACTCAGCTTCAGCTGAACTTAAAGAAACAGTAGCTTGTTTCTTTGATTTCCAAGAAATAAGACTTCCGCCAAGTAAAATGAAATAACCAGTAACAGACTTGCGGGTATTAAGACAAGCAGCCCAGTCTGAATCACAATAGGCTTCCAGCTTAAAATCTTGGGAATCATTAAAAAACAAACCTTGTGATGATGTCCCTTTGACATAATGCAAAGTATGTAGAGCTGCTTCCCAATGAGGTAAGCGTGGTTCTTTCATAAACTGACTTAAAAACTGAACTGCAAAGGCCAAATCAGGTCTTGTATGAGTAAGATAATTGAGTTTTCCAACCAGTCTTCTATGTTGAAGAGGATCATGATATAATGGACCAGTATCATGTGAGAGTTGTAAATTTGCAGGCAAAGGACAAATAGTTACTGATGCATCAAAATCTTGAAATTCTTGTAAAAGATCTTGTGCAAACTTTCTTTGAGTCATAATGGTTCCATGAGGGACTTTTAGAACTCCAATGCCCAGAAAATAATTGAGTGACCCGAGATCTTTGATCTTAAAAGTGGAATGAAGAAAAGACTTTAGGGCTACCATTTCTTCCTCATTATTGCCGGTTAACAAAATATCATCCACATAAACGGCAACATGAACAATAGAAGATCCCATTTGCTTTGAGAACAAAGAATGATCTTTGGAAGATCGAATATATCCTTTTGACCTCAAAGAGTCAGACAATTTGCCATACCATTGTCTAGAAGCCTGCTTAAGGCCATATAAGGATTTCTAAAGTTTGAGAACGTTAGAAGAATCATCAAGAACCATTCCAGGAGGTGGCAACATATAAATCTCTTCATCGAGATATCCATGTAAAAATGCATTATTTACATCCAATTGGTGTAAAATCCAATGCATTTTAGTCGCAGTGGCAATTAAACTTCGAATAGTAGTCATCTTGACTACAGGAGAGAACGTTTCTGTATAATCGATGCCAGCTTGTTGAGTGTCTCCTCTAACTACAAGTCTTGCTTTGCAACGTTCTACGCTGCCATCTGCCTTATACTTCACTTTAGAAACCCATTTGCACTTAATAGGTTTCTTTCCATCAGGAAGAGAAGTGATTATCCAAGTTTGATTAGCATTCAAAGCATCAAATTCCTGTTGCATAGCAGTCTGCCATTCAGGAACAAGAGCAGCTTCTTTATAAGAAGTTGGCTTTTTTATTTGAGTGAGATTGGTGAAAAGATTTTTGTTAGAAACAGGTATATCAGAGGGCTGAAGATGATTGACAGCAGAGAAGGCGGTAGTGATAGTGTGAGGACAAATACAATCAGAATGAGTATTACCAGTGAGAGCTGAATTACAAATGTAATCAGCAAGATAAGAAGGTGCAGTTCTTTGCCTTTCAGATCTCCTTAAATTTTCTCATGAAGACTGAGAAGGATTAATAGAAGGCATATCAGAAGGTGTTGAACTAGAATTAGGATCAATAGGGTATGGAATAGGATCAAAAAATCAGCACTGACATTAATGGTGGGAAAAATGGTAGAAGACTTGTCTTTGGGAATGGATGGAAAAAGGTTTTCAAAAAATATAACATCCCTAGAAATGAATTGCTGATGGGAAGTGAGATTAAAAAGTCTATAGCCTTTCTTACCCATAGGATAACCAATGAATAAACATGGGATAGCTCTAAGCTGAAATTTGCCGCTTCCTTGTGAAAGTGTTGAAGCATAACATAGACAACCGAAAACTTTTAGGGAGTCATAAAAAGGTGGCTTCCCAAATAAAACTTCATGTGGAGACTTATTTTGAAGCAATTTTGTGGGAAAGAGATTTATTAAATGAGTGGCAGTTAAAATACAATCTCCCCAAAATTTGAGTGGAAGTTTTGATTGGAATAAAAGTGCTCGTGCGGTTTCTAATAAATGTTTATGCTTCCTTTCCACCACTCCATTTTGTTGTGGTGTAGCAACACAAGTGGTTTGGTGAATAATACCTTTGCTAAGAAGATATTGAGCATGATTATTTGCTGTGCCTAATTCCAAAGCATTGTCTGATCTTATGCATTTGATTTTGGTGTGAAATTGAGTCTCGACCATTTGGATGAAATTTTGAAGAACAGAAAAAGCATTACTCTTTGTTGACAGAAGATGGGTCAAAGTAACTCTACTGAAATCATCTACTATGGTTAAAAAAATACTTATAACCATTGTTAGTAGATGTGTTATAAGGTCCCCATACATCAATATGAACAAGATAAAAAATCTTAAGAGTTTTTCTTTTGCTACGGGGAAAAGGCAATTTATGTTGTCTAGCTAGTGGACAAATATCACAACACTCAATTTGATTCATATAATCATGTGGAAAAACAGACAATTGTTTCAACTTGTACAAAGGCAAATTATAACAACCCTCGGTAAAACCAACACCCTTATAATATTTCCGACACCCTAGTATATCTTAAAATGTCCCAATATGTCTTTATACACACCCCGTATGTGAAAACCGAGCCCGAAATACAATATAGCATTAAAAATAAAATTTAAAATCTGATTTTTAAGCTGAGACGGGCCGCATAGGACCCACCTCAACCTTCACGCGGGCAGTATCAAGGCTCAAAACTGACTTCGTTGATTTTTAAGTTAAGGCGGGCCGCGTAAGATCAACAACGCAGCGACACTAGAGGCCGACACGTGTCGACATCGTGGCTAAGCTAGGAGATGACCCGGATCACCTAAACCCTACCCAGGCTAGTATGCGGGCCGCGTAAGCCTCGCTTATCTTTTACGCGGGCCGCGTGAGAGTCCAGTTCAACAAGTATAAATAGAAGGCATCGGATTTCATTTCGAATTCGCTCACAACGTTTCTGTATCTCAAAATTCTGAAATATTAGGCATAGAAAGCTGGTATTATACCCCCTAATTAGCGAGGTTCTGCTCCGTTGTAAGTATTATAACCCCAGTTTCGTATTAGATACGCTGCCCGATTGATTTAGGGTTCCGTAACAACTGTCGTGGTTCTCCCCGACGTAGTTGTTGGAATACCGTCTCGGGGAGGGTATCATTAATATTTTCAAAGGGTTATGATACTAACATACGTACATTTGTATAAATTATAGATTATTCCCAGGAAACCCTTACGCGAAGTCTAAGATAGCAATGTGAGTTTATCCTCTTTTTGTTAACCTTTTTGGAATATTTTACAAAACCTTAATTGTTTTACAATGTGATTAAGCGGTGATTGAGTCTTTGTAGTTCTTCAATTACTGCCGGTATGTTGGGGTTTTGTATACAAAATTTACTACTGCGAGTAGTAAGTCGGGGATGACAGTACGTTACCATTGGACAATGAGTTAGCCAATGTGTAATATGACCCACAAGTCAGGATTGACAGTACTGAATGAGTAATTGTGTAGAAATAAACAATGTGATCGCTCTCAATACTGTTTTAATTAATAAAATGTATCTTGATTAAACTGAGATTCACTCACCAGTATTTCCCATTGACAAATGTTTTTAAAACGCGTTTCAGGTAACATAATGTGACAGCCAATTAGTAAAAAGCCAGCTGGAGAGCACTGAAGGCTTGGAAAAAACGTGGCTATAAAAGTTACCTAATAAACTATGTTTTAAATTCAATAAAATAGGGTTTATCCCTATAAATGTATTGTAATAAGAAACTTGGGTTTTGCACATGTAACTATTAATATTAAATATGGTGGTTTTACTCTGATAAACAGTTCCTAACTACGATCCTGATGTAATTTCCGCTGCCAATTTTAACAAGCTGATACCACCGAAACTCTGAGTTCGCGTCCGCCCGTTCCCGGGACAGATAAGGGATCGGGGGTTGCGACAGAAGGTGGTATCAGAGCCTAGCCACTGGTCTGAGCCAAAGAAGTGTTCTGGTGACACTTAAATTCTAAATTTTGTGTTAGGAAACAAATTATGGAAATACGTGCATAACTGTATTTATTTGTTATGTGTTATTTGACTATTTGTTAGTTTACAGTATGAGTGATCAAGGACCCTCAGACATGAGTCTTTAGTTGTCTGATTCACCTAGGAGTGAAGGTACCTCTTCACAGCCTGCTCTTTCTGGGTATTCTGCTGATCAGGAAGAAGGAATGTTTGCTTTTAAAGCCCAGTCAGAAGAGCCATTCCTCATAAGAAAAGAGGATGGTTCAGTAAGGAAGCCTTTGCACGTAGAAAAAGAATGCGAAAGTTGCAACAGCAAAGAGTTTTAGCAGCCGCTAAGCGAGAGTCAGATGCCCATACACAGGATATGCTTAATAGAAGCCTAGCCAATTTCCATATCCTAACTACAACTGCTGCTGACCCAAGTCTGGAACAACTAGTAGCCCCACAACCACAAAACCCAAACCAACCCATGGAGATAGAAAATCAAGTGGAGATGCATGATTTCAACCCAGAGGAAATACCTAGGATACCTAATCCCTTAGACCCAAATTACGACCCCTGGTGGGACGATAATAGGGACTTTGTACAATGTTACTCGATACAGGAAGACACACCCATACAGAACATAGGAGTCTATCCAGGTATGGACCCTTTAGATCCCTATTACCACAATGAATATATTAGAGAAATCTTAGAAGATCCTTACCAATTTCAGGCACTTTCACCCCCATATCAGGAACCTGCACCCCAGATTCCGTACCCAGTCCTAGAACCTTCACCCCCAATGAGTGCAGAAATTGTCCAAGAACTTAGGACATTTGGTGAGGAAATTTTAGAAAGCAGTGAGAGAATGCGTCAGGTGGGAGAGCGTCTCGTATGGAAATACGATGAACGCAATATGGATTTTTGGATAAATCCATATCCGTGATGTGATGGAGGAAACGATAATAGTAATAATATAATATAATAAAAATAAAATATGTGTGTACGGATGCATATTACTATTAGTGTGATTCTATTTCTGTTGGTATTGTAATTTTTATTTCAGTACTAGTGTGTAATAGACGCATAATAGTATATGGAAATAGAGTAAAAGTCGCAATGATCGACGTTTTTGGCTAGATTGCGTGTTATGTGATTAACTATATTAAATATTATCTTGTGATATTAATATGGGATAAATGTTTAAACTTCAGAGGGACAACGAAGTGAATCAGGAAAACCAGAATGATAATCTGAATAACGAGAATCCGAACAACAATAACAATGGAAACCAAATGGATAATAGTGTCGTTCAACACATAGTGGCACAAGGAATTATAGATGCAATGCCATTTATTATTCAAACGGTTCAAAAAGAGAATAATAAAAGTAAGCATAGCAGTAAGCGACCAACTGAACCTTAACACAGCGTGAACAATGGACCCGTACTTCAGGTGCCCATTCCTAAAAGAAGAAGAACCATGCTATATGGTTGTTCTTACAAAGAATTCTGGTCTTGCAAACCAATAAAATTCTCGGGCAATGAAGGACCCATTGCAGCTTTACGCTGGATAGAGAAGACTGAGGCTGTTCTGAAAATAAGCAAGTGTGCTGAAGAAGATAAGATATTGTTTGCTTCTAATCTATTTAAGAATTCAGCACTCGAATGGTGGAACACTATCCTCTAATCGAGAGGAAGTGATAGAACCTACAATATAGAATGGGAAGAATTTAAGAATAAGGTAGAAAGAAAATTCTGCCCACCTAATGAAAAGGAACAGATAGCAAACAAATTCTTAAATCTTAGGATGACTGGTGTGGATAGTAAAGGATACACTAAGTTATTCTTTGAATACGCTAGAATAGTGCCAACCCTTGCTTCACCTGAACCAGTGTTAATCTCCCGTTATATTTGGGGATTAATTGGGGAAATAAGACATGTAGTCAAGGCAGCTAGACCTCAAACCATAGAAGAAGCTGTAGAACTAGCAAATACCTTGACTGATGAATTAGTTCGTACCCGAGAAGAAGATCAAAGAAGGAACCTAACCCAGAAGCTCACACAAGAATTTCGTTCAGGAAATTTTAATCGTGGGAAAATATAGGTTCTACCTCTACACCTTACTGTAAAAATTGCAAAAGAAAGCATTCAGGAAGATGCTCCATATACTGTAACTTTTTGCAAAATATCGGGACACAAGGAAGAAAACTACAGGAAGAAAGCTAACAACAGGATATGTTACAATTGTGGAGAACAAGGTCATATCAAGCCTAATTGTCCAAAATTAGCTCCGGCTACAAACAACAAGAATACTCAAAATGCTAGAGCATTTGTTCTGACTGCAGATGAAGCCAAGATGATTCTAGATGTCATAGCTGGTACGTTTTTAGTTAATGATATTTTTGCTAAAGTATTATTTGACTCTGGTGCAAACCAAAGTTTTATTAATACATCATTTTGCAAATTCCTAAATCAATCATTGACTAAACTACCACAAGAATGCTTAGTAGAAACAACTAATGGAGAAACCATTAGAATTTCTGAAATCTTGCAGGGAGCAAGCATAGAAATTTTAAATCAGAAATTTATTGCAAACCTTTATCCCATGAATCTGGCAGGATTCCATGTTGTTTTAGGAATGGATTGGTTAATAGCCAATAAAGCCAGTATTTTATGTGATCAAAATTTAATTCAAATAAATTCAGTTAAAGGTAAAATGATCACAAATCTAGAACTACAAAATTTATCTCTGTGATGAAAACTGCAAGTTACATAAGAAAATGATCATTAGTGTATTTGATTTCCATAATCACTAACACTAAAGGAAAGGATTTAAAAGATATTCCAGTAGTATCTCAATTTTTAGATGTATTTCCAGAAGAATTGCCAGGGCAACCTCCAGATAGGGAAGTTGAATTCAGAATTCATTTAATACCAGGAACATCACCAATTGCCAAAGCACCCTATCGTTTGGCACCCGCTGAAATGCAGGAACTGAAGAAACAGTTAGACGGATTGTTAGAAAAAGGATTTATACAGCCAAGCTCATCGCCATGGGGAGCACCGATTTTATTTGTCAAAAAGAAGGACGGATCAATGCGTATATGCATTGACTACCGTGAATTAAACAAAGTCACGATTAAGAATCGGTACCCATTACCGAGAATCGATGATCTGTTCGATCAACTACATGGAGCTCGATTTTTCTCAAAAAACGATTTAAGGTCAGGATATCATCAATTAAAGGTACAGGAAGAGGACATTCCTAAGACCGCATTCAGAACAAGGTATGGCCATTATGAATTTACTGTCATGCCATTTGGTTTAACCAATGCCCCAGCTGCATTTATGGACATGATGAACCGAATATGTAAGCCATATTTGGATAAATTCATAATTGTTTTCATAGATGATATTCTAATTTACTCTAAAAGTAAAGAGGAACATGCAAAGCACTTGCACTTACTTCTAACTCTATTGAGAAAGGAAAATCTTTACACTAAGTTTTCCAAGTGCGAGTTTTGGTTAGAACAGGTACAATTTCTTGGACATTTAGTTAACCATGAAGGAATTCATGTGGATCCAACAAAGATCGAGGCGATAACCAAATGGAAAACCCCTGAGTCACCAACCGAGGTCAGAAGTTTCTTAGGATTGGCCGGTTATTATAGAAGATTTATTCAAGATTTTTCTAGAATAGCTATTCCCTTAACCAAGTTAACCTGTAAATCCATTAAGTTTAAATGGGGACCAAACTAAGAAGAAGCCTTTAGAATCCTTAAGCAAAGATTAACCCATGCACCCATACTAGCGTTACCAGAAGGAACTGAAAACTTTGTAGTCTATTGTGACGCTTCTAAGTTAGGTTATGGATGTGTGTTAACGCAACGTCAAAAGGTTATAGCTTACGCATCTAGACAGCTTAAGACTCATGAAGAGAATTATTCAACCCATGATCTAGAATTAGGAGCTATAATTTTTGCCCTTAAAATTTGGAGACATTATCTTTATGGTAGTAAGTTTACCATATTCACTGATCATAAGAGTTTAAGGTATGTTTTTGGGCAAAAGGAATTGAATATGAGACAAAGACGTTGGATGGAATTTCTTAGTGATTATGATTGTGATATTCAGTATCATACAGGAAAAGCAAATGTAGTTGCTGATGCTTTAAGCCAAAAGTATCACGAAAAACCAAAAAGGGTACGATCTTTTAAATTATATCTACAAGTAGATTTAAATGATCAGATAAGAGAAGCACAAGAATTAGTAATCAAGGAAGATAGTGAAAAATTAAAAGGTATGCTAAAAGAGTTAGAACAAGGAACAGATGGAATTTGGAGATTCCATAAGAAAAGAATATGGGTACCTAAATTAGGAAACCTACGTCATTGTATATTAGAAGAAGCCCATAAGTCCAAGTAGACGCTACATCCAGGAAGTGATAAAATGTACCAGGATTTAAGGAAAGATTTATGGTGGATAGGAATGAAAAAGGACATAGCAACCTATGTTTCTAAATGTTTAACCTGTTCACAAGTCAAAGCTGAACATCAGAAACCTTCAGGTTTATTGCAACAGTTAGAAATGCCTGTGTGGAAATGGGAATTAATAACAATGGATTTTGTTACTAAATTACCCAAAACAAAGAAAGGAAATGATACAATCTGGGTGATTGTAGATAGGCTAACCAAGTCAGCCCATTTCTTACCAATGAAGGAAACTTTCAGTATGGAACAGTTAGCTAAATTGTATGTAAATGAAATCGTTTCATTACATGGAATACCTTTATCAATTGTTTATGATAGGGATAGCCATTTTACCTCTCATTTTTGGACAAGTTTCCAAAAAGCCATGGGAACCAAGTTAAATCTAAGCACGACTTATCATCCTCAAACAGACAGACAAAGCGAAAGGACAATTCAGACAATGGAAAACATGCTTAGAGCTTGTATAATTGATTTTGGAGGTAATTGGGACGATCACTTACCTTTAATAGAATTTTCTTATAATAACAGTTATGACACAAGTATCAATGCTGCACCTTTCGAAGCACTTTATGGACGTAAGTGCCGAACCCTAGTCTGTTGGGCAGAAATTGGGGAAAAGCAACTATCTGGACCTGAGATAGTACAAGAAACAACCGACAAGATTATTCAAGTCAAGGAACGACTGAAAGCAGCACGTGACCGACAGAAGAGCTATGCCGATAATCGACGCAAGCCATTGGAGTTTCAAGTAGGAGATAAAGTATTATTAAAACTCTCTCCTTGGAAAGGAATAGTAAGATTCATAAAAAGGGGAAAGCTAAGTCCCAGGTATGTTGGACCTTTTGAAATTATTAGAAGAATAGGACCTGTAGCCTATCAGCTACAACTGCCAGAGGAAATGGCAGGAATACATGATATATTTCATATATCTAATCTCAAAAAGTGCTTAGCTTATGAATCGCTAATAGTACCTCTTAAGGATATAGAGGTAAATGAACAACTCAAGTTTGTAGAAAGGCCTCTACAGATTGAAGATAGAAAGGTGAAGAATCTCAAGCACAAGAGATTAGTTCTGGTCAAAGTGAAGTGGGACTCCAAAAGAGGACCTGAGTACACATGGGAGCTTGAATCTGAAATGCAAAGGAAATATCCGCATTTGTTCCAGTAGATCTCGAGGACGAGCTCTAAAACAAGGTGGTGAGGATGTAACAACCCTCAGTAAAACCAACACCCTTATAATATTTCCGACACCCTAGTATATCTTAAAATGTCCCAATATGTCTTTATATACACCCCGTATGTGAAAACCGAGCCCGAAATACAATAAAGCATTAAAAATAAAATTTAAAATCTGATTTTTAAGCTGAGGCGGGCCGCGTAGGACCCACCTCAACCTTCACGCGGGCGGTATTAAGGCTCAAAACTGACTTCGTTGATTTTAAGTTAAGGTGGGCCGCTTAAGACCTCGTTTAAGCTAACGCGGGCCGGGTAAGATCAACAACGCAGCGACACCAGAGGCCTACACATGTCAACATCGAGGCTAAGCTAGGCGATGACCCGGATCACCTAAACCCTACCCGGGCTAGTACGCGGGCCGCGTACGCCCCGCTTATCTTTTACGCGGGCCGCGTGAGAGTCCAGTTCAGCAAGTATAAATAGAAGGCATCGGATTTCATTTCGAATTCGCTCACAACGTTTCTGTATCTCAAAATTCTGAAATATTAGGCATAGAAAGCTGGTATTATACCCCCTAATTAGCGAGGTTCTGCTCCGTTGTAAGTATTATAACCCCAATTTCGTATTAGATACGCTGCCCGATTGATTTAGGGTTCCGTAACAACTGTCGTGGTTCTGCCCGACGTAGTTGTTGGAATACCGTCTCGTGGAGGGTATCATTAATATTTTCAAAGGGTTATGATACTAACCTACGTACATTTGTATAAATTATAGATTATTCCCAGGAAACCCTTACGCGAAGTCTAAGATAGCAATGTGAGTTTATCCTCTTTTTGTTAACCTTTTTGGAATATTTTACAAAACATTAATTGTTTTACAATGTGATTAAGCGGTGATTGAGTCTTTGTAGTTCTTCAATTACTGCCGGTATGTTGGGGTTTTGTATACAAAATTTACTACGGCGAGTAGTAAGTCGGGGATGAAAGTACGTTACCATTGGACAATGAGTTAGCCAATGTGTAATATGACCCACAAGTCAGGATTGACAGTACTGAATGAGTAATTGTGTAGAAATAAACAATGTGATCGCTCTCAATACTGTTTTAATTAATAAAATGTTTCTTTATTAAACTGGGATTCACTCACCAGTATTTCCCATTGACAAATGTTTTTAAAACGCGTTTCAGGTAACATAATGTGACAGCCAATTAGTAAAAAGCCAGCTGGAGAGCACTGAAGGCTTGGAAAAAAAATGTGGCTATAAAAGTTACCTAATAAACGATGTTTTAAATTCAATAAAATAGGGTTTATCCCTATAAATGTATTGTAATAAGAAACTTGGGTTTTGCCCATGTAACTATTAATATTAAATATGGTGGTTTTACTCTGATAAACATTTCCTAACTACGATCCTGATGTAATTTCCGCTGCCAATTTTAACAAGCTGATACCACTGAAACTCTGAGTTCGCGTCCGCCCGTTCCCCGGACAGATAAGGGATCGGGGGTTGCGACACAAATGTCCAAGCCTATTATGCCAAACTGTTCCAGTAACAACAGCATTACTACTGGAAAAATTTATTCTAGAAACAGGAAAAATACTATTGTAAATCATCTCATTTGTCTTGAGGATGTAGAGCCCATCAAGCAGCTTACCAAGAACTAGTGGCCTCTTCAGAGAAGGGCCCTGTAACACACAAGCTCTATTAGAAAATGACACCAGTCCATTTGTGTCATTGCATAGTCTTGGAACGGACAAAAGATTGTGTCTAAACTGTGGAACAAAAAGGACATTTTCTAAAGATAAATCTGGTGACAAATGTACTGTACCAATCCTGGTTGCTGTGATAATACTTCCATTTGGAAGTAAAATCTGAACTGGTTTTATAAGTGCATATGTGTTTGTAAATAACTTTTCATCAAAACACATATGATCATTTGCACCGGTATCTATGATCCATTTAGAATCAGAATTAGACAAAGAGGAGCATGCCATTATACCTGCAAAATTGGCAGATTTGATTGTGGTGACATTTGGTGATTGAAAAGAAGATCTGGAATTTGGATTGGCCAGATGAGTATTGTGCAAGAACTGAATTAACTGATGACACTGATCTGATGTTAGACTTGTTCCAGCATTCATGGCATGAACATCAAACTTATGCATTTCCTCTTTGAAATTGAGATTATCATTTGTGGAAGTAGTACCAGCAAACCGTTTTGGCTTTGTGAATTTAAAATCTTTTGGGAAACCAATTAACCTATAACACTTATTTGTTGCGTGCCCAGGTTTCTTGCAGTTCTCACATATAACCTTTTTTAAATCCCCAGGTTTATTATAGGAATTTCCTTGAGACTGATTTTGAACATGCATAGCTGAAGCTTCCGTAAAGGATTGAGTGGCAGGATGAATTTCCTTTTGTTTTTCATCATGAATTAGTAAGGCATATGCTTGACTAATTGAAGGTAAGGGCTGCATCATTAAGATATTTCCTCTAATAGCATCATAAGTAGAATTTAGCCCCATAAGAAATTGAATTAACCTTTGTTCTTCCTCTCTTTTGACCATTTCTTGATAAGTACCACAAGAACAAGGAGGAATAGTATACAAAGAACTGATTTCATCCCAAATACACTTGATCTTGGTAAAATAAGAAGCTATATTACTATTACCTTGCGAAATTTCACAAAGACTTTTCTGCAGCTGATAGAATTTCGTACCATTGGCTTGCCCATATCTGTCATTTAATTCCTTCCAAAGTTGAGAGGCTGTTTGAACATACAGAACACTTTCACTGATTTCTCTTGCTAATGTGTTTATGATCCAAGAGATCACCATATCATTACAACGTTGCCAGAGATCTGAATTTGAAGAATTTGTAACAGTTCCAGTAACAAACCCTAATTTGTTCTTAGCAGAGAGTGCAATCATCATAGCTCTCTTCCAAGATCCAAAACCTGTTCCATCGAATTGTTTTGAGACCAGAATCATCCCAGGATGATCAGAAGGGTGAAGATATAAGGGATTTGACTCATCAATTGAATTTACAGCTGAATTTGTTTGATTTTCTGGCATTTTGAAAAAAAAAATTGAGAATTAAACGGATGAAATTGAGACGAGAAAGTAGAAAATCGATCAGAGAATCGACTGAGAACTGTGAAAGAAAGATCGAATTGCAGTTTGAAATCAGAGATGGAGCAGAATCTTCTGCTCTGATACCATATTGTTCTTGAGAGAAGAAAATTGGGGAAAAAGTTATTATCTTCCATTTATCAACCTACTTATATACTATTACAATAAAACGGAACGGAGAACTAACTACTAACGGAAACGTTAACCTACTAACAGAATAATAACAGAACCTACTAACATAACTGATTAACTAATTTTAAATAACCAACAAACTTAGAATCGTATACGTTTCAAAAATGATTTATGTAACAATTTTGTCTACTAGTTAGGTCATTATCATGATTTGTAGTAGGTTAAGTTGATGTGATGTAATGGCTTTTTGCTTTATTTGCTTACATATATGGGGCCTGTCCTGTATATGAATTAGTGAGGAATTTATCCTCACTACTTGTACTTATTTGGCGGTTGTCTATATATAGAATTCACCGGGCTAACCCTTTACCCAAAAAAGCAAATTCCAAATTTATTGGTTTCTTTATGATAGGATTGTTTGTATTTTTTTTCTGAACGGCCAACAAAATTACTGGATAAACATTCTGTGATTATTTTTTCAATTGACAGGTATACAACCTCGATATATACTTTTCAAATCGTATTTATTTATATTACACTAGTTTAAGTACTCGTGTCTTACATGAATTAGGGATGAGCATTTAGTATCGGGTACCGGTACCGTACCGGGTATATTCGGTACCGGTACCAATACCCATTTTTCTTGTATTTTGGTGCCGGTATTTACGGGTAAAATACCGGTAAATATTGGTACCAGTACCGAACCGGATGGTCTCAAAGTAAATTATATTATTTAACGGTGTTAACATAAACTTTTAAATAAATGAAATGTTCCATCACTTGGATAAATATTAAATTAAAACGAAGGATTGAAGTTAAAGTTGACCCGTCCCGAATGATTGTAAACCGAGTTCTTTCTCTATTGATTGAAGCGTTTGAGTAGGAAAAACTCATTTCCAAGTCCCGAAACCCGAAACGATGTCTTATACCAGAATGTACTGTAGAGTCAACCTGTCTATATGCCTTACAGAAACCTATACAACGAATATCTATAATCTATAATACCTTATTAAGATAACTGGGTTTTCTACCATTTTCGTAATTTTGCCATAGGTACAAATATTGAAACACCATGTACAAATGAAGCAAGCCATTTTAGAGGGGGAAACTTGGACATTGTCCAAAGTTTTAAGACACTTTGAGGGCAATCTAGACATTTCATCCATGGAATCTATGCCCACTTATGTCTTCCATTAATTAAATTAAATTAAGAAATTAAATAAAAGTTTTATAATAATTAAAGGAATTAATTGATTAAATTAAAGGTTAGACATGTAACCTTTGAGATTTTTATGATTTAATAGTATGTATAAATATAATGAATAGATTTATATGGACTATATCTATACTATCTATAATCTATACTACCTTATAAGCCAATCAACCGTTATCAGTCATTTATGAGTTAGTCTTAAAGCCACCATCATTTCTCATTATGGTGCTAATAACCCCAACCTGTAACCGATGACTTATAAAACCATTTGAACCTTCAGATGTATATTTATATATTCCATATACGACCACATGAGTCCAATATCAAGCTATGTCCGCTCTCTTAAACCTTCACCTATACATTATAATTAACCCCCGCGCTACTGTCGTGGCCCTTATCCGATTCATCCGTCACCAGCTCGGTAGAAAACTGAAGTAACTTTCTTATTCTTAAGAACTCGTGTTGCTTCGATCCAAAATAATGGAGATCATGAACGCTGCAATGCATACAAAAGAAACCATTTTTATGCATCAGATTCTCTGGTCGATCACCAGTAAGTAATGGAGATCATGAACGTTGCAATGCATACAAAAGAAAGTTCATCAATTTGGGGTTGGTCACTAAGATGTATAATTATTTGGAAGTACTAACTTTTATTCCACATCTATTAAGATGTATAATTATTTGTAAGTACTAACTTTTATTCCACATCTATTAATTATAAATTTATTTATGATTCAATCAACACTCACTAGATATTTTACTACAGATTTTTGGCTTATTTCTCTACCTACTTTTTTTAGGGGCAGAACCGCAAATAAAAGTCGTTCCACCCAACAGTGATTTAAATGTTGTTCATGGCACCGGTTTTGGTACCTCCATATGTTCCGTAATTAGATGACATTGAATTGATAGTAAGAAGCAAATGTAACGCCTTAGTTTTTGTATTAATCCAATTATGTTTTTTCTTTGTTTGTTTGAGATAGTACATATAATTTTTGATGACAGACATTAGAGCCTTATCATTTGTTGGTTTAAACAATACATGTATTATAAACAGGTGGGATTAATGTGTTTTTTGGCAAATAAAAATGTATTATTAAAAGGTAAGATATATAGTTAGACTATTATTTTTACGATAACAAGTATTATTATTTGAACTATATGAGTACAATTTGTAAATTGTTTCACTTTTTAACTATGTTTGCATTACATTCTCATCATCTTGAGATTGAATTTGTTTTGTTGGATTTAGCATGCCAGTTAATTTGTTTCTCTAATTTTCATTCTAAAAATCAAGACAATAGCTTCACAGAGGGCTTGAAAAAGTGGCAGTCACTCACCTCGGACACATGGCTGGTGAGCATTTAAAAACTAAATATGTTTTGATTTATCATCAAACAATTAATTAATAGAAATCTGAAACTATATATGCCAGCTAAACTTTTCATTCATTAATTCTTACAAGTTAGTGAATTTTTACTAAACCCCAAAACCTAAAATAAACTAGACTTTAAAAATGAACTTTTAGAGATTATAATAATTTGTTGTCATTATTTGTAAATAATTATGAAATTTAACGTTATGAAAAATAAATATTACAACTATCATTAATATGGAAGTAAATTCTAGAAACCCGTTCTTCAAGTTTTGTAAATTTTTGCCACCATCAGACCTAGAGCTCAACCAAAATCAAGTATTTTTTTGGTAACGTACGCGATAGTGATTGACGTGATAACGTTACGATTGCGGTATTGTGTGCACAAACCCAACTACTTATGAGAGAACATCGTTGCCAGTATTTTGTGCTAATGGAAACGGTATCAGTGTTCACCTTTATGATTTTCGGCAGGTCAAACCCGATAATGACCAAACTCTTGCCACGTTGCGTGTGAAAGAAAACAACAACACTCCCGCCATGAAGCGTGGGGAGAAACTAATACCATTAACATATAAAATTACATTTAGTCACTGAATTCATTTAGTAGAGATTTAGAATATTACGATGAAAATGGATGTGTAAATTTTAAGTTCTTTTATCTTCTTTGGAAGCCATTGTTGAGGCCCACAATTGAAAATATGGGAAACTTACATAAATTCTATGTATGGTGGCTCGTAATAGATGTTATAATTGAATATGATATTAGTACGGACACCGGCCGCAACGCGCGGGCATTCCCACTTATATATAAATATCAACATAATTCATTTATCGTCACATAAAAATTTGCTTGATTAAAGATCTAACCTCGAGGAGTTTGGTCGAAAAGTGTTTCATGCAACCCCGCTCAATGTTCTCTGATCACTCGGAACCTAAGCAACTGAGCCGAACTTGAAGAAGTAATATGAGCCATTATACAGTAGAATCTCTATAATTTAATACTTGATAAATTAATAACCTCGATAAAATTAATAATTTATCCAGTCACAACTTGGGACCAGTACAAAGTTAGACTCCAATCGATAAAATAATAAGATAATAATTTTTTTGAAATCCCAATGTAAATATATTGGTCCGAGCGAAACTATAAATTATAATTACTAAAATATACCAAAATTCTAGGATTGTCTAGTAAAAAATGAATCTATAGTCACTTGGTTTTTTGTGAACTTCAAATCTATATTGAGTTCATCTGTAAATCTCTCCAATGCACTTAAGAGTTGACCATTGTATTCTCGTATTGCAACAAAAAGTTGTGAAGAGTTGTTGCCTGTTACACCCCGTGTTTTGAAAGTCAAAGTCAAAGTCAAGATTGAAGTCAAAGGGAGACAAGATTGCTAATTGCGATCTGTCACTCCTTGCTCAATTCCTGTTTTGACTTCTTTGACTCGTAGATAGTCTATTTGATGCTTTACTTTAGTTGTATTATGTGGAGTACTTATTAATAATCGAGGTTTGTTCGATATTTATTGCATGTTTGATCGCTTTATCGCTTATCGCAATCGCACTCGCAACTCGAATTACGCGTTCTGGATATTGTTTTACATGTATGTGTGTCGTATGTGTTACTTGTGCATGTTTATATATGTTTATGTTATGGGATTAATCGAAACGCAATCGAAACTCAATCGCAATCGAATCGCAAATGCTAAACGCAAGTCAATTAAGGATGAATGTATGTTGATATGATAGTTGGGATTAAAAGTAATTTGAATAGGAAACTCTATCGCATCGCAACGCTCAACACGTGAATCGAAATCGCTAAATCATCACGCCGTGCGCTCTAATCGAGTGGCCAGCCGATCGAGCTGCCACCCGATCGGACTGCCATCCGATCGAGGTGCCACTCGATCGGGCTGCCACCCGACCAGGGTAGCCACTCGATCGACCACCCTCCTTTCCCCCTTTCCTTTTATGGAAACCCAATAAATACCCCTGTCAACATCACAAACTTACCATTTTCTGCACCTCTCGTCCGACCAGTGCTTCTTGCCCACTTTTCTTCAGATTTCTCCCGATTCTTGTAAGTTTTCCATCTAAATCTTGTACTTTCTTGATCTACACGCACTCCTACACCTTTCTGTCTTTTGAATCTTAACTTTTAACCGTGAAATCACTAGATTTGAGGTGTTCTAGGATGATGTCATCATGGTGTTCTTGAGAACTTCATGTTTTGGCTTCAATCCACCAAGAACAACTTAGATCTGAACGATTTCCACATGAATAAACAAAGATCTTTCATAGATCTGAACATATTCATGGTCAAAAGGATTGAAAGATGGTTTTCCAACTTTCTTTCAACTCTTTTACACTCAATGCACTCAAAACCGATAGAATCGGAGCTTATTCTAACCTTCTACTCTTTCTTGTTGATGTGTTGGTTCAAGATCTGGATTCTATCCACGAGACCACTGATTTCGGGTTAACCAAGAACAACCGTCTTGTACCGGTTAACTAGTTGAGCTTGGGTGATTCCTGTTCAATCGGGTCACTAGGGTCAAGATGGGGTTCTGTTGATTAGCACGTTGTCACACCGTCTCGATAAAACTACAAAACTATCAAACAACCAAGGATGAAGACGATCAGGTCGACCAGGTTGGAGTGTCGCCCGATCGGACTACTGTCAGATCGGATTGTCACCCGATCAGGTTGCCACCCTACCGGCTTGCACCTTGGCCCCACACTCAACTTTTATTTTCAAAACTTTGAAGGATGAACATTGAACGAAGTGCTGACCGGTCGGATTACCACCCGATCGGACTACCACTCGACCATGTAATGTTCAGACTTCAATACTTAAAATTTTTTTCAACATCTTCAGTGCCAGCGGATTGCCACCCGATCGGACTACAATCCGATCGAGTAACAAACTGTTGTGAACTTGTTCTCACTAAAGTGTCCAACCAATCGGGTTGTCGTCCGATCGAATGTCCGTCCGATCGACCGACCTGAAAGGTAGGGATACTTCTATGTTTTCAAAATGCTACAATGAAAACTTCAAAAGACAAGCCATCATACACAAACACATCCTTCCCAAAGGAAGTAACAATCCACTCGAAAGGTCACCCGATCGGATGACCATCCGAGCGGGTTGTCACCTGAACAACCGGCCATCCGATCGGATTGCCATCCGATCGGATTGCTGTTCGACCCACTGACACTTTGCTTCGGTTTACGCGGCGCTTATCGTTATGCTATCGTTCTGATCAGGCTAACCTTACTCTCTAACGCTCCCTTCAATCCATTAATCGTTGTGAGTATACTCGATCCCTATTTGCTTACGCACTTTTGGGTGTTACATACGTTTCTTATTCTAAATCACATCGAACACACTACGCAATACTTTATCGCTAACCGATACCGCATGTTAGACGTGACTTAATGAATGCTTGTTTGCTATGTTTACACATGGAATGCTGTCTACCTGCCTTAGCAACGATAGTACTATTGATTTGGACTCAGCACCTGTTCACTCAGGGGTTGTTAAGGACAATTTGTTACATGGCTCACAGTGGTGAGTGTGTATTACAAACTGCCTTTGGCAGTCAACGCGCAGTCATTGGTATCGATATGTTCATGTCGACAACTAACATGCCTCATTTTACACTGTGTACGTGTTGCTTATGCGTAACGATTTCGAACTCTATTATATCTATTAAACTTGTATGCTCATCTTTACACTATGTGTATTGACTTTTACTTTAACGTATGTGACAGGTGCTTAGGATGCTTATATGCTTAGCTTGCTGTGAAATCGAGGCTAGGAAAGGTCTAGAAACAAATAAACAATTGTCTGTATTTGAAATCTGAGTTGTCGGAACAGAACAATTTGTCTAGATCTTGTCTGTAATAATTATTTTACTTTATATGTCATGGTATGGGACATGATGCTTTAAATATTTGGTAATCATAATTGTTATGGAAACTTCTGGACAATCTGTTTCGCTCAGTGCCGCGCCCCGATGTTTCCGCCATCGGTTGGGGTGCGACATTGTCGCTTGCAATGCTTCTTTCCGAGTGACCAGTTCCAAAGGTACTGAATCATCATCAATTTATCATTAGACATTTTACAGTGATCAATCTTGATCTATGTACATTGAACTTGATAAGTTCTGTCACACCCCAACCGATGGCGGAAACATCGGAGTGAGACGAAAACGAGATTGCAAGAAACTTCATAACACTATTTGTGACAATATTTAATAAAATCAAAATTTCATTTCATTGCTAAATTCAAGTAAATCATTTTGAAGCAAATACAACAAATTAATCAAATAAACAAAATACAACATAAGTACTAAAATTTAAAGGTGCGTTTCTAGTCTTCCTACTAGATTTCATTCATCATTATCATCATCATCATCAATTTCCTGCAATACGTGTTAAAGTATTGACGAGCATAGAAGTTTAAGTACTAGCATAAGTATAAAAGTTTAAACGAATCCACATGGCAAAATTCGGATACTAAGAACCTAACATGGCAATACTATCATGCAACTATAATTGTCAACCCAAAGATTCCCGCTAGCGTAATCCTATCATGGCAATGATAAGACCGTTTTGTTTACTTTACATGACCTCAAGAATACGGGTTGTGTGTTAATCTTGTAACGCTTGCATATTAAGGGAGACTCGTACGAAGTTAATAACAAGAATAAAGCAAAAAGTATCATGTACGAGTTCAAGTATATCGTATCAAGCATGTATATTGGATTGTTTTTTTGTAAGCATGTTTATAAGTGTATGTGTGCATTTTTGATAAGTTACACGTATTGCACCCAAGAGTGTTAAAATAAAAAGGGGTCATGTACACTCACGGTTTTGCGAAGCTTTTCGATCAAACCGATAGTTGATGAGTTGTTGGGATGGAATATCGAAGTTACCCTACATGGGCGAAAATGACCTATCATAAGTATACTCTCTCTCTCTCTCTCTCTCTCAGTCTCTCTCACACACACAAAATCTTTTGGTGATTTAAGTGTCAATGGGGCAGTTTGGGTACTTAGGATTCACTTAAGACCATACTAGGAAATTGAAAATATACATTGATACAAGCTAGGTGTACCAGGTACGGTACGGAGTGTACACTTGATAAGACTATTCTATTTTCTAAGGATCATGTTATTCACACACCCATCGTCTTATTTCCACACCCTGAAGCACTGAGCTTTGGCCAAAGCTCAACGCTTAAGGGTAATACTCAGCGCTGAGTTTTGGCCAAAGCTCTTCAGGGTAATACTCAGCGCTTTGGCCAAAGCTCGGCGTTTGGGTGGTTTTTTAATTTTTTGATTTTAATTCAAAAACGCACCTATACTTGTCGAATTTTGACGTATTTTGTTATTACACGTCATTTTATGAAGTATATGGTTTATACCACATGTTCCGGATAAGTTTGGTTACGTGTATTGTCGTAATCCATGATTTCATGTGATTCTGTTTTGATTTCACTTGTAGTCCAAGGTGCCGTTTTGTATGTATACCCGTCCTACCGGATCAGTACTTGACGTATTTTGTTATTAAATGTCGTATTTTGGTCGTACAGGTCGTGTCGGTGACATTCGGTGTTCGGGCATGCCTGGCCATTTCCGTTATAGAACTTCATTTTTTGTCTTTTTCATTTTGTTTGTCCATTTTTGGCCTGATTTGTCCTGAAAATTAAAAATAAACTAATTTAAACATATTTCATTTATGTTTCCAAGAAAACCATTAAAGTGAGTTAAAATGATGTAGAAAATGTATAATTATACGAATATCAGTCATGCTTAACCGCTACATTAAATTAGTAATGTGATCATAAGATCCAATAAAAAATCCAAAGAAAATTGTGAGGGTGAAAGAATAGTGTTATTTTGTAGCCTATATAAATGTTTATAGGGTAACACGCCAATGAATTTGATGAAAACTTAATCTAAACTTGAAATCAATCTGAGTAGGGATGATAATGGGTGGGGTATGGGACGGGTATGACTAATCCCATACCCATACCCCCGGTTGCAAACTAGTGTTCCATACCCGGCCCATTACCCGTCGGGTAATTACCCATCGGGTATCGGGTATACCCACGAGTTTATTAAAAACAATTGTTGGGATCTCAAATCATTTAAATTTTATATATTTTATGCCTTTTCAAATTACAACAAATGAATTCATGGTGAAATACAAATTAACAAAAAAAGTTTACTTTTCATAGTTAACGAATGTGTGTTTCAATATCTTAGAAGTATAGTGTTGTTTTTCTAACAAGTGATACGTTTGCTTTCCGTATATAATTATATGATTAGATATATAACAGTGGTTAATTTAAAAACTAAATACCATTCATGTTTATGCAATACAGATTGTTTTAAATGAAATAAGGGAAAAAATGCTAAATGAAAGACGATTAAAATATAAATAGGAAATAAAAATTATTTTTGAAATTAAATTTTTTTAGGCATATGGTTCGGGTAAACGGGTATAAGGTTTCGGGTAATCGGGTCGAGTATCACCAAATCCCATACCAGTCTCATACTCGCGAAATATATCTTTTTCCAATCCCATACCCGGTCCCATACCCGTTGGGTATCGGATATACCCGTCCCGAATATTCGGGTTTCTGGTATACCAGTCGGGCTCGAGTTTTTTTGCCATCCCTATATCTGAGGCATGTATGCAAATTTGAAATACACTTTTTTACATAGGCGTTTAGTTTATTAAATCATGCTACGTGACTAAGTGTGAGTAGTCTAGTTGTGTTGAGTATTACCCTGAAGCGCCGAGCTTTGGCCAAAGCGCTGAGTATCACCCTGAAGCGCAACGCTGAGTATTACCCAAAACGCGCTCAGTCCAAATAGACAAAAGGAGTGTGTGAATAGAGAGTGCCTTTTCTAATGCTAATGCACCTTGGAAAATTTGGTCATCCGCATCAAAACTGAGGTTTGTAGCAACTTTGTTCATTGGTATTAAATGCGTATCAAAGTTGTTCTTGAGTAGCAAACATGATATAATTGTCAATTGATGTTTATGGCAATTATAACCATCAACTGTCATGTCGTCGTATGAAGGGTTGCGATGGTTCATTGCACCGGTTGAAACTCCTATATAAATGAATCATTTGGCCTGTAGAGAGTAAGTAGTTCCTTCCGAAAAGCACTCTGAAACATAATATTCGGGTCTAAAAAGATGGTTTTCCATTAAATCATGGAATTTAACATTGCTTAGTGAAAAAATGAGCAACTAAAACTGCAGTATTAAGATGAGAAATGAGCGACTAAAAATGCAGAGTAACTTGTAAGGCAATCAGTTCTTTTCGTACGCCGATAGCCCACCATGAGCGTATTACAAACATTGTAATGACCTTTTATGTGTAGCGTTTGCTATACTGTATATTTACATTCTTTTCGTCAAAAAAATATATATGTTTCAATGATAAAGTTTAGTGTGTTTGGCCCGAAAACTCAATCCGACCTTTTACTTTCTGGAAGGAATATTTTGTTCGTGCAGCACTCGTACTAGTCATTTGCAAAAAAAATTATGTTAGCATTATATATTATATAATTGAGCATAAATTTTATACAGTATTTAACAATTGAGGAATATGGTTACTTTATCAATCTTTCAAACTCTTATACTTCTTTCTTCTGTGATGTTGAAACAGAGGTTATTGGGAGCTTCATTACTCGTTTTTGCTAATAAACAGGATATACAGGGTGCTCTTTCACCGGATGAAATCGCTAAAGTAAGTGTTTGTAAGGCCTTCCACTTTCTGTTTTCATTTCGACCCTTTAAGGAATTTGTTTTGCCTTCAGTGAATTACGAACAAAGATGGACAAAAATAGAGATGCAAGACGGGATTAGCGTATTGGGTAACAAGTCAAAATGTGTTCAGGTTGAAACGAGTCATTTTTTAGTATGGGCTGGGTTGATCGCTGACCACAAACGCATGTTGTTAGTTTTTTAATAATTCTAATGTTACTTATGATAACATAACACAATATTATTATGACACGGATCCAAAGCTTTGAATAAAATAATCGAGGAGATTTTTCATACATTAGAACTGGACTCTAGGCAACTTCAACCGTTTGTTTTTCTCCCAAACATTCCAATTTAATGTTTAAAATTACTCATCTAAGCAAAATATTTATCAACATCTGATACTGGCCGAGTTACATCAATATCGCAGGTAAGCGAGCAACAAGCTGCGCCGCTACCCCTTTCTGAATAGCAAACCCTGACCTATTAAAGACAAACCTCTGCCCCCCCCCCCCCCCTGTTGATGAGCAACTGCTGTGGACAACCTTTTGGACCCTAGTCAACAAACGGATAGCTTCTGGAGCTAGGGAGCCAAAGGTGTCGAAGGCGAAGGGGACAAATGCATGTTGGTTATCAACACATGCTTTAGCGTGTTTATCCACCTTTTTAGATTCCGCTTTCCTTATAGTCTGTCCTGCTACAAACCCGCTTTCCCTTAAACCAGCTAAGGGGGAGATTCCTGTGAGATCCACACAAGCATGTTTCCCTCCCGCCCAACCAAAGACGAGCAGATCCGCTGGTCTCAATGTAGATCTCCCTTCCATGGCATCTGTAAGAAAATTCACAGGGGCCTCCTTCTTGGCAGAAATCCCCGCTCTCCTCAAGATGTCCCCCAATTTGACCCATTTACCTAGTTTGAGATCATGCACAACGTAATCTGCCCATTTATACATCGTAAACTGGTTGAATTTGTGACCAAAACGCGCGTGGGAACCACCAAAGTTGATATTTATGCAGGATTAAGGAATGTGCTGAAAAACTGGTTTAGCTCTCACTTAGGTGACCCGGGGCGGTCATCTATAACGCGTGATGGGCAAAAAAAAAACGCGTTTTTCCACCCCGCCTCATTTACATAACGCGTTATACATTAACGCAAACCATTTTCCGTTATTTCCTTCACGCGTTATCATTTTGGTTTGTGAGGGTATTTGTTGGTTGGGGGGAAATTGTTGGGTGTGGTGGTGAGTGATGACCACCCCTACTAAAAATGGTTGTGAGTGATGGAAAAATGGTCAATGACATGGCGAAACTTGATTGGTGCTTGTGAGTGATAAATTCTATCACTAGTGAACCACCCCTAGTCCCCTTAGTTGACTTGACACTTAGCTCTCACTGGATGACATGGACAAAAGCCGACATTGGAGGATTGTTGGATGCAGTGCATACAATGGAGAGGGGTTGCTGGACGGATTTGATTGGTTGGTTCAAGACACCGCTTCGCGTATGTACCTTCTCGATTAGTTGGACAAATCTCGGCATGATGATACATTCTTCAATTTTCAAAGCAAACTTCAAGACTGCATTTGAAGCATAATAATCAGGAATATGTGATGATATTGAGATGTTGAAATGCCAAATGTTTACTAAAGCTTTTATGTTGTGATGCAATCCAATATATTATTAAGTGGGCTCATCTTCATTCTCATTTGTGGTTTCAAAACTAAACTATAATATGCTAATCAAAGCTAGATATATTTATATTTAGTGTAAAGTTATTAGGGCATTAAAAAAGCTCCCATATGTGTGCATATAAGATTGTTTAATATACGTGACCACTTTTAAATACTAACACATGAGAATCACATAAACACTTGTGCATGTAATATACGTGACCAATTTTATATACCAACACATAAGAACCACATAAACACTTGTACATGTTGTTGACCATATAGGAGGGAGAGGGATACAGTTTCAGCAATATGTATATGTGTTTATACAGTACATGCTCAATTTAAGTAGCCATGCGGTGTTAGTTAAGGTAAATATTGCTTCATTTTAATCAAAGAAACAGTGATTTTTAATATATGATGATATTATACTAAACCAAAAGGACAAACTTACTTTGTAAAGAATAAAAATCATAATGCTTGAGAATAAAAAAAAATTACGTCAAATGTGGCATTTTGGCGTGCAAAGTGTATACGTTTAGAAATATCTAACTTTGTCGCTAGTACTTATTTTCATAATATTGTTAATAAGATGATTTAAAGGCATATTGATTATATTTAAGCTGTTAGAATACTTTTATTCAAGTTGGTGCGACCATGAAGTTAATCAACAACCAGAAACCTAATCATGTTACTTTATTGATTTTATGCTGATTCGAAAAAATAATTAAGCAATCCGAGACACAAACATGAAAATTTTCGTTTTGCTCCCTGTGGTTTGGTCATTTTAACGGTTTTGCTCCAATAGTTTAAAAATAGCCATTTTCCTCCCTGATCTTTCGAGTTTGTCGCCAGTTTGCTCCCTGACTCTAACTCAGTTAAAACGTTCAATTAGAAGTAGGGGTATTTCGGTAGTTTACTCCCTGGCTCTAACTCAATTAAAACATTTAGTTAAAAGTCGCGGTAGTCGTGGTCGGCAGGTGGTAGTTGCAGGTGGTGATGGATGGTTGTGGATGGTGGTGGCCAGTAGAAAGAGTGGTTGGAAAGATGGGAGATCAGAAAAGAATTACTTATATATACATGGAGTGAATTGCAAGCTTTGTCCTTTATCTTTAGGCCATTTTGCAAGTTTTGTCCTTTATGTTTAAATTTGACGAGTTTTGTCCTTTATGTTTGAAAATCAAGCACGTTTTACCCTTTGGGGCAAAACGTGCTTGATTTTTAAGGACAAAACGTGTTTGATTTTTAAGGCCTAAAGGGTAAAACGTGCTTGATTTTTAAAAATAAAGGACAAAACTCGTCAAATTTAAACATAAAGGACAAAACTTGCAAAATGGCCTAAAGATAAAGGACAAAACTTGCAATTCACTCTATATACATGTAAATAAACAAGTTATAGGTTTATTTAGGTGAAAAGACTTACATGCCCTTGCTTTTATCTATAAAATTACCAAATACTCTTCTAGTTAATGGATTTTTTGGATAGAGTTAAGAGGCGGGGAGCAAAATGATGATAAGTTAGAAAAATCAGGAAGAAAAATTGCTATTTTTAAACTATTGGGGCAAAACCATTAAAATGACCAAATCACAGGAAGCAAAATGAAAGTTAACTCATATATAGACCGTGAGGTACGAACACCTAACCTCTTCAACATATATGAATGTATGAATGACTAATCACTAGAACAAGGGCACTTCTTGTGTTGAATTGTGATAGTCACCTTAACTTCTTTTGGTACACTGTGATAGTCAAACTTTCTTATAGAAGCGGTCCAGAACTCCAGACGGTACTAATCAAACCAGTGGAGAGGCCGGGTCCTTGTTTAAGCGGTCCAGTTTTCAGAACCACTAAACCACAAAAGTCAAAATCAAGATGAAGACAATTCTGAGATGTCAACAGGTCAAGTCGATTTACAAAGCCGAATGTATGTACAGTGTCATCATAAATCGAACGCCAATAAATCAAAAAAAAAAAAAAAAAGATCCATTTTTTCAACAATGAAAATAGAATTAACTAGCAAACAGCCTTCAAAACAGCAAAACATCAACAAACTTGTATCTTAAGTAATATCCAATCCTCTTTTGGATGTTTCCCTGCCTCTTCAATAGCCAATAGATTCTGCAAACCTCTATAACATATTATGTAAGGTAGGTTACAACTATGACTGACATATATCACGGTATAATGGTATATTATGTGCAAGGTATAAGAGATTAATGATACTAACCTTAATTTTGTCGGGTCAGCCAGGATAGTAATCAAACTTTGATGGTGTCATAAAAATCTAGGTTTTCTATCAGCTGGCTTCAAAATTTGAAAAGAACACATTAAGCTTTCATCAACACTCATCATTGTACCAGCGTTATCAAATTCACCACAGTAATTCGGGGCAGAGAATATAGTAACAAGCTGCCTATCAGCAAAGAATTCATATCCATCTTCAACGACCTATGCAAAGTAACATATAAGATTACATCAGCGTTTTCAGAGAGATCAATTATAAGCTGCAGCTTCGACCAACTTTTTATAAACAGGTCGATTCAGGTGGTGTTTACTAGTCAAACTGGTATAATACAAAAGTTAGCATACAAGAGAACAGGTCAAACGGGTCTGAGAGTCACCCAAATTGGATTTTTTTATGCATAAAAACCTCACTTCATTTCATTAGAAAGAATTAAATTAATATTACAATAACTTAAATGCTTTTATCATACAAGAGACTAAATTTTTAGAGTTAATACTAATAGTGGTAAAAACAAACTTTCAACATTTTGGCAGTTTAACCATACAATTTCTTTTTTCAATGGTTTAATATCGTTTTTTCCGACTGGTTAAAAGAGTTTAAATAGCAGATTTTAATCGTCTCACCGAATTTTGCCACTTGTAAAAGCATAGTTGTCAATAGCATATAGCAAATCATAACGACAGACTACCTATATGCTACATAGCAATAGCGACACGATAGCACCCGCTATTTCATGTTTAGCGACAAAGTTCTAGAAAAATAAAAAGTATATTTAACACACAAATCATGTATAAAAGTGCTAAAAGATATGCTAGAATAGCTCAAATACGCTATCACTAATCATCTAAATAAATTAAAAAAAAAAAAAAAAACGCTAGTTATCGCCACAAACCCTGTAATGACACTTCAACGATATGCTACGCTATTCGCTACAGCAGGCGCTATGAGCGCTATTAACAACTATATGTAAAAAGACTTGAAAATGCGAAACAAACCTGATGAGCACGACAAATAAGGTCCATATCATGCTGCATTAAGAACTCAGCCACCTTATCAGGGCCAAAAGTGTACGACACTCCCCTATCATTCATCCCCCAGCCCTTAACATCCCGACTAGGATCCGACCAAAGCAAATCACAAAGCAAACCCGAATCCGGAACATCAGTCGGGCGCGACAAGTTCCGTATCTGATCTAAGTTAGTTAGATCAGGAGAAAGACCACCATGCATGCATAGTATCTTGTCATCGATAAGAGCAGCCACAGGAAGACAGTTGAAACAGTCAGTAAAAACTTTCCAAAGTCGAACATTGAAACGGCGTTTGCATTCATCATAAAATCCGTATATCCTGTTGATGGAAGCACATTCATGGTTTCCTCTTAGAAGGAAGAAATTTTCGGGGTATTTGATTTTGTAGGCAAGTAAAAGGCATATGGTTTCCAGACTTTGCTTGCCACGGTCCACGTAATCACCTAGGAATAAATAGTTTGATTCGGGAGGAAATCCGCCGTATTCGAATAACCTTAAGAGGTCCCCGTATTGTCCGTGAATGTCACCTGTAATACAAAGTATAAAAAAAAAAAAAAAAAAAAAAAAAAAAAAAAAACCTTTATATTTCTTATTACTCAAGTTCTATCATGTTAGATGTAGAACTCGCATAATGACTTAACACCTTAAAATAACTTGCAATGCATGCCACTTAAAGAAAAGCTAGATAAAAAACACATGCAATTATTCACACATATATAGAGTATAGACACACACACACAAATTTTGAACTGCTGGTGACCACTTGAGAGTTTTAACCATTTTAAGTTCCATACAGTACCTCTACAGCACTTATGAACACTACCAAGCAATGTCACGGTGGAACAATTTTCTCTTAGTTATACCCGTGCGTTCGAAGTAGAAATGGTAAAATGGGTAGGTTGGGTAATGGATCATAACAGTTCTAGGTCAAAATGGGTAACTTTATACACAGGTCAGGTCTGGGAGAATCGGTTTGCCAACTTTTTGTTCATTTCTATTTGAATTCTACAAATAAGTGGTGGAGCATCACTTTATACTTTTTAAGAAGCAATTGAGGAGGTTTAAGCATCACTTTGGATGACTTTTGACCCAATCGACAACCATGTACATTATAGCTTAGTTTTAAAACTTTAGCCTGCTTACCTGTTGGAGGTAAGATACAATCCAAATGCCCATGTTTTGGCAACAGGACATAATCGTCGCCTCTAGGTCAAAGGCATACACCAATAATGATCAGAAAAAACCTGAAGTATATGTCACCTCTTGTTCTCATCATCTGATGTGATGTGACCCCAATACTATCCTGTATTCAACATGTGCCATCAAAGGTGTAAAAGTTTCTTGGTCAAAGAGCACAAGAACCATATGAAATTGCAGAAGAGAAAGATGGCACACAAATTTGTGAAGAAAATGCATCTGAAGACTTGGTGGAACTGTGGAAGCACATTACAGTATGAAAAAGAGGTATCCCCCCTCCATTCTTAACACGCATTTAATCTCAAGCTAAGCAGATAATATCGGTGATATATCAGTTATCGTTCCCCTGGTGAGATATTTGTGCAAAATATCGGTCAGAATACCGGTACCGATATTAACGGCGATATTGAACGATTTTCCCGATATCAGTACCTTTCTTCTTATTGTTGCTATTAGTGTTTTAAGTCTTAATTGTTAAAAGTTTGTGTTTTAAGTCTTAATCAGTTCCTACTTGCTACAATTGTTAGTGTTTTGCAAGTTGCAAAAGGTTAATTTGTTAATGATAGGAGAGTATACTGAAATGTTAGTGTTAAATCGCTATACATATAAACTCTGCATGAAATTAAAATTACCGATATCCCACCGCGATAACTTATATGGCTATATCTCAAATATCGAACCTTGACTGACATCCGATTCTTTACCGCATTAACAGCATAGATCTCAAGTGATATCCCCATACCACACTTTCAGTATCCAAAATAGGGAGTCTATTTTTTTAAGGAAGTGATCAAATACTTGCTTCCTATTAATTGTCTCACAATGACCTTCAAAATTCTTAAAACACCAATAGTGCCTGCTCTTTCAACGCATTATAATAAGGTGGATTCCCACAAGCCTACGATAGTATGATATTTAGCAAATCTTGTTGATATTTGAACCAAACAACGGGACATGAAACCTGTATGTTTTACACTCCTCTAATAAAATTATAAAACAATATCAAGTTGTTACATATTCAAAAACCTAACAAAGTACTATCACCCTCAGAATAAATTTTGTATTTCCTATGGCAATAAGCTTGATACTTCACTTCATTCATGGCTTCAATCTCATCGAATCAGAAAATACATCACATACAATGGTGATATTGCATGATATATGGGTCTAAAGCCTAAACTTCCAAAATGAACTCATATCACCAAAAGATTATGCTTGTTTTTTCTGTTATACTTGTCTAGAGTCTAGATTGCTTGCTAACATAATAGAAAAAAGCAAACAACAAAACTTTGCATGCCACATAAGATAGCCAATGTACACCTATAAACCATGTTATCTCATTTAGGCCACGAAGTATAGAGATTTCACATTCACCGCTAAATCCCTCAAAGTATCACCTCTCTACTACACCTTTCTTGCATGCTTTACGGTAATTCATAACTTTAAAACTACCTATGGTGTCAAAGCGCCTAGGCGCATAGGCCGAGCCCGGAGCCTAGGCGCTTAAAAACGAGGGCTTTTTAAAATATTGCGCATAGTATAAAATACCCTTTTCAGGGGTTTTAGAGATGTTTTAGGCTTGTTTAAGGCTACTTTATGATGTTTAGAACTTGTTTATGGCTCATTTGAGATGTTTTAGGGGCTTTGGACAACTTTTAGCCTAAAATTGCGCTTAAAGGCGCGCCTCACCAGTTGCAACGCGTTTAGTGCGCCTAGACACACGCCTAGCGAGCTTTTGACAACATAGAACACATCAGAACAAAAAATAACAGCCCTCCATGGCAAAAGAAACACGGAACATAGCTCTTATCTAGCTCAGTCCATAATTCCATATATATAATATAATCAACTTATACAGTCAGTGACCAGTACTGTCTTTATCTATCTTTCATCAAACAAACTTCTGATTAAGCTCTGACTCCTCAACAACATAATACTTGTATATAATCAAATTATCAGATCCTACTAACAATTAAACAGCTCAAATCCACCAAAATCTGAACTACATCATCCATCTAAGGCACAAAAACCTATCAACCGTTTCCAATTCAACAAACATGAAACAGAATAGAAAAAATAAATGAAAAATTGACGTAATTATTACCGCAGATCTTAATCGGAGCTTCGAGCTCTAACAAATTAGGCTGTTGAAGAAAAATCTCACGAGAAGTGGTACAAAGCAAGCGGATCTCCGCCTCGGAGAGCTGAACCTGGCGTGTGGTCCTGGCTTGCCTGAACTCCAACAAGCGGTTGATAATATCATCGAGTAAGTTAGGGTTCATCGTCTGTCCATTTTGAGCCATTGATCTCTTCCAGAAACCCTAGATCTCGATGATGAATGTGGCGGAAAGCCCTAATTGAGAATGGCTTTTTGTGTTTGGTTTGGTGGAATAAACAATGGAAAAGTTGTGAGATGTTATTTTATTAATATATATAGAGATGTGCGCATGGACAAGTGGTGATAATAAATATGATTAGATTAGATTATATAGAGATGATGATGGTGACTTTGCCGGAGGAGAAAGGGGCTGCAACTCCGGCGATTGTTGGAATGGAGGGAGGATGATAGGTGCCGGTTTTGTGCCCTATTTTCCTCATTAAACATTTGTCTCAAAATATTTCTACTTGTATAAATGGGACTTTTTTGTTTTTGTTTAGTCGTCAACATATATTTTTACACAAACAACTAGCTTATTTGTTCTTGAGTAAACTATAATTTTACACTCTTCTAGTTAGTAAGCGGGATCAGTTTTACATCGTATTTTAAAATTTCGTCAACTTTATACCCCCCTCGTTTTCCAATTGCATAAACGTTGGACCCTCTTAACGGTCAATGGTCGTTTAACTGTTATAGACAAGGGTCCCCCACTTTCACCATTCCAAATTAGACAAATTCATATGTTTCACAAATTCAACATCTTCATCTTGTTCAACATCTTCAATAAGTAACAAATTCAACATCTTCATCTTGTCATTTAATCAATGACAAATTCAACATCTTCATCATGTTATTCAGTTCATTTTCATATTCTTCTTTTGAATAACACACATAGTGTGCGGTGACAGAGTAGATAGAGAAACTTTGGCAGGAACTTGTGTTTTCCGGTGAAGCGAAACCTTTGACCAGTAACCATGAAGACGACGAAGCGTCCTATGCTGGTTCAGCCGACGACGATACAAGCTAGAACGACTGTGGCTAGGGTTCTGCCGTGAACCCACAAAGGTGAAGGAGTTTCATGTTCCAGATTCTGCGAATGAAGGTCAAATTCGTATGTTCCTGATGGAGAGTGTGAAACATGGGTGTTTAAGTGTTTATCTTACGTGGTTTAGCTTGGTTCTATATGATTGGAATTGGGTTATTACGAGTGTTTGTATGTTTGCAGGTAAAACGCGTAAAATTGGTGAAGTTATGGGGTTTAAAGATGAAGCGGATCATGTGAGATTGATGAGTGCAGCCATTGGAAGTGTTCGGATGTGTTTCGGGTCGAATTGATAGCTTAAATGCATAAAGGATGCGAAACATTGAAGTTGAGGGGTCATTGTGTAATTCAGTGAAAGTTCATTTGTGAGGAGAAAACAAGATGGCCAAACACGCCGTGGGTTACGGACTGATATCTGTAACTTACGGTTTCTAATAGGTCTTCACAAAAAGAAACAGCAGGTAACACTTGAGGCTTACGGATTGTGACTAGGGTTTACGGTTGGAAGCTTATGATAAGGTATCAAGAACCGTAACCTATGGTTTTACAACCATAGGTGACGGCGGGATCTCCTGGGAAACACGGGTATTGTTTTTTGGATGGCATTTAAGGATTGTAAACCCTAATCATCAAACACTTCTTGAATACACGAAAGATTGGCAGCAAAGTATCAAATTTGGAACTCTCAAATCATCCTAAAATCATCATCAATCATCCACCAACATCCAAGTCAATCATGAATTCAACTTTTTACCAAGCTTTTGAAGATCGTACGAGCGTCATGAGCGGCTAGTCGTCCCGTGACCATCTCCGGGAATAGGGTTTATGCTTGAAACATTGGGTTTGCGTATGTTTACAACTTTTTGGATTAAGAACTGATTAATCATTCGGTCAGTCGTTTTTATTGTTCTTGTTTAGATTAAACAGTATTTGATTATCGTAATCATTCTTGTTCATCAATTATTTGGTTTGTTCATCAACGATTGGGATTAAATTCTAAATTGTCATTGTCTTAAACCTTTAATCATTGAACTTGATTATGTTTATGAAATCTAAGATTGGTAATTAATTGGATTCTTATTCATTTGCATCAATCCTTCGGTTTCGATCGTGGATCATTGTAATCAAATACATTATCCGTTAGTTATTTATCAAAACAAGTTTATCAAATCATGTCTATGTGATTTTCAACTAGTAGTAACTAAGTAACCCGATTTTCTGCATAACCTGAAAACCCGGAGATTGGTCATTTTCTCATCATTGTTTACAACTACAATTTACATTCATTTTCATAATTACTCTCACAAACTGCAAAAAGAAATTAGTTAGAAATAGATGATAATTAAAGCAACGAACTTTTACACTTTCCACTGATTCCCCGTGGATTCGACACCCTACTTGTCCTTTACTAGTAAAAGGTGAATATGACGCTTTAACTTTATCTTTGACCGACCTTACGACATCGATTAGTTCCAAACGACGGCTAGGGTTCCGCTGTGAACGAATGTCAGATTCTTATGGTCTAGAGTCGTCGTTATTCGGATCTGATTCCGCCAAGACCTATTTGTGTTGCAACAAGAGTGGTTATGTCTAAAAGGAGGAGTGATAGGTTGTGGTGGTGGTAGTGGTTAGGGGTGGTGGGTTGTACTTATGGTAGTGGTGGTACCAGAATGTAGGAAGAGAGACAAAGAGAGCTGAGGGAGAGGGTGAAACCTGGGTGTTAAAGTGTGTTATATTATGTGTTTTAAGCGATTACGTGCCTTGAATATGTTAACTACGAGTGTTTGTGGTTTCACAGGTTAATCGCGTAATTCGTAAAGTTGGAGAGCTTAGTGATGAAACGGAACAAGCAAGGATAATAATCAAGTGAATTACATCATTAGGGACTTGTTTCGGGTCAAAGAGATAGCTCAAATGTGTAAGAAACGTGAAAGATCTAAGTCCAGGGACCTTTGAGTACTTTAATGAAAGTTGGAACATAGCCAAAAGATGAAACCAATATGCGCAACGTAGGCTACGGTTGGAAAGCGTAGCCTACGGTTCATTGATAGTGGCCAAGAAGTGTCTAGCATGATTAAAACGTAACCTACTGTTGACCTTCGTAACCTATGGTCAGAATAGGAACAAGAACCAGCACATGCGGACCGTAGCCTACGGTCCGTAAGCGTAAGCTACGGCGGACATTATGGCAGCGCGCATGGACTTGTATTATTCAAGGATTAAAGGTTTGAAACCCTAACATACATACACACTTGTTGTTGGATGAATTTTGGGGGATGCACAGACATCTTGGGCATAGTTTTCACCATCAATCACCATACTTTCAACCAAAATCAAGATCGAGACAATGAAATCAACCGTTTATCAAGCTTTTGACGATTAATCCATCAAGAGGAGCAGCTAAACTTTTTGTGGTTTCCTCTGGGTGGAGGATTCTTGTAAGTTAACTGATTTTATGTGTTTGAAATGGTTTGTGAACTTGGTAGTCTAAGCATTCGATGCTTTTTTACCTTCTGATTTGATTGACTGGTTGTAACAATTGATTTTATTTAAACTGTAATTCTGATTCATTCAATTCCCGAGAGTGCTGGTAATTGGGATATATTTGATAGGGATTAGGGTTGGTAATTTCAGGTGATTGCTTATACGATAACCTTCCGTTTTTTTACAATCGAAGTAAGTAGTCTTTAGGTAATCACAGCCAATTAATTGAATTAAACAATCATGTCTATGTGATTGTCACGATTAAACACATAATTGACGTTGCTTTGAATCTAACATCTGGAGGAACTGTTGTTTTCTCCCATTATTTACAACTCAATTTAGTAATTCGTAGTTTAATCAAACAAACAAACAACCAAAGTTTACATTTTTGCAAGTAGTTAATTAGTACTTAATTCATAACGCTTTCCACCAGACTCCTCTGGATTCGATACCCTGCTTACCCTAGCTACCTGGGTTAATTAGGTTTTTGCATGACCCGTTCGACAGTCATCAAAATGGCGCCGTTGCCGGGGAGTCGTGCGCAAAGTATTTTGTGTTAAGTGTTTTAGAAAAATAATTGAAAAAAACCTAAAAATAGTGTTTATTTCCTTCTTGTTCTGAATTAGGCGTGGTTTTGTGTTTGTGCTTGTGAAGGTGGGTTTGTACGTGCATGCATCATACTCGGAAATCCGTGAAGTCTTTGTCGTTATTATTTGATCTAGAAATCGAGAGGACAGTTCGAAAGACCCGAGTCATTCATAGAGAAAACAAAATTCTGCAATCTCCAACACTTACATCTAATCTAATGGAGAGCGTAGAGAATCCCGATAAGCAAACTGTGTCACAAACTCAATTCTCACCAACTCCTACACAACCATCACCTAACACCACTGACGTGCGTCGGAGTGTATATGTTTTTAAGATATATTTTACCTCTTTTTACTCGCAAAATTCAAGTTTTAAATTTATAAAACACGATATACTACTATTACTCTTAAAAAAAACTCTCAATTGCATATTTACCCAAGTTTAAACAAATATTGTATATTTCCCCTTCATTAACTAATAAAATTGAAAATTTACCTATTTAGATTATTTTTATTAAATTTAAATTATATAATGACTATTTTACCTGAATTTACTAAACATTAAAAATTGCATATTTACCCATATTTTTACTAGTTTTTGTGTTTTTTTCATAAGTTTTTTTTTTAAATTTTGTTACATTTTGCTAGTTATTTTTTTTTTATTGTTTCTTGTGTATTTACCAAGTCTTTTTTCTTTGTAGTTTCGTTACGAGCTAGATTCACTGGTTGAGAAAGACACCATTAAGGAACAAACTTGTCGATGGTTAAAAGAGACATCACCGCGAACGTCGCCGGCAAGGACACCCGCATGGGAACAGAAACGTCGCCGGCTGGGGCACCCGTGTGGGAACTGAAACGTTGTCAGCACCGCCGTCTAGAACTAAAACGTGGTTGAGAGAAACTCGGCCATGGGAACGAGTTTGATTTCCCATTTTTTTTTTATTTTGAAAAAGGTAAATTAGTCAATTTAATAATAAAAAAAGGAAAATAAGCAATATTTGTTTAGGTTTAATTAAATATGCAATTGAGAGTTTTAGAAAAATATGTAATTAACGCAATAATACAATTTTTAAAAACAAAATTTTATATGAAAAAACAATAGGGATCAGATGGTTTAAGAATTGAGGTGCCCAATTGTCGTAACAGGCTTTGGGTGAACACCCCATCTCGCATGTTTATGTGCGAGCATTGACCACTCATCATTTCCCATCAAAACGTGCCTGAAGGATCATGCCTTTCAACTCCACCCTTAACCCCCTTTTATAGTCTCCACCCAACCAATCCCTTCTTTTCCAACTTCGATATGGGACTAATAGTATTCCAATTCTTTCTAAAAATATGACACCAAGTCACCAGCGACAACATTCGTACATTGATAAGTAATCCAACATTCGTACATCGATCAGTAATTAGCATTCCTTATCGATTATTGCAAGTATCTTTCGGTGCTGGTTGCTGTCAATTGTAGTTCAGTTTTGGTTTATTTCTAACCGCTACAACAACACAATAGGTTTTGCTCATGTTTAGTGTGAGAACCATACATCATTCCACTTTCGAAAAGATGAATTTAGTGGCTGTTTTTAGTGATATGTACACACTGAGCATATCTATCTATCTACACCCACACATCCATTTCTTTCGCCGTTTTGTATGTTGCGCGCCAGATTATAAACCTTAATTGACATATCACATGCAAAACTGCCAAAACACTCATGTTCACATATATAAAAGCATAATGACAGTATTAATAACATATATAATTGCATCTGTGTAGGTGCCTCCAATCTTCTTTTCATCTAAACTCTAATGGCAATCACAATTGCAACGTGTATCTTGTTCATGGTTAGCTAGGAAAATGCGAAAAGATTTCGTCTACATGACTACCTTACTTCTTGATCAGAACTCCAATAACACCCTCAGACCCTGTTGCAAATCCACACGTTTTATCTATAAGTACTATTAAGTAGAACCCATACCAAAGTTATTTTTGCTTGCCATTTTACCAATACGAAAAACCTATGAAATGACTACGATATCATCCTCTCATACTAAAGGACAAGGAGTTACATAACAATATAATATCCATAACAATATGCATAACAAGCGTAGATGACGAGCCCACGACCAACAAACATAGAATGGGTGACGCGTCATCCTTATGATGCCTTCCACCCACGTCTCCTATGTAAAGGAGCAGAGGAGAAACCCCAAATGCATGTTCCAACAAATCATTCTTCATCTCTTTTAATTTTAATTTTTTTTTTTTTGTTTCTCACACATCTGCCAAATCTACTCCTAAATCTACATTAATGTCCACCATATGATTAGAATCCTCTACCACTTGATAAAGAACAGCTTTAAAGGCCCTTAGGTAAAGCCTTCTTCATCTATTGATACTTTAGCATGCATCAAGTGACAAAGTTGATCGACCCATGATTAGAATCCTTATGATGCCTTCCATCCATGGCCTCACATTTAGCCAAAATCTTTCTTTGTTTTTTTTGGTCAGGTTCTCCAAAGTTACCGACCCAAATGTTCCTCATACCAATGATTTTTAATGTGTCACCACTAACTCTCTTATGACCCTACTTGAACAAGATTCATCCATAGTTCATACGTTGAAACCAAATACCATTTTATTTTGAAAAAAAAAAAAAAGAATATATATAAAGGAAGGATCCACTAAAAAGTGGATTTTGCCTAAGTAGCCTAAGAAGGATTGTGATGATGACATGTGGCACTCCTAAAAAGTAGGAATGAAGGGCATTTTGGTCCTTATAAATAGAAGTGAAAATGACATGTGACACCCCTTTTGTTTTTTAAAAATACAACAAAAAAATATAGCACAAAAAATGTAGTACAAAAAAATATAGCACAAAAAAAAATCTAGTACAAAAAAAAATATAGCACAAAAAATTGTAGTACAAAAAATATAGCACAAAAATATCTAATACACAAAATATAGCACGAAAAAATTCAGCAAAAAAATGCAGTACAAAAAAATCCAGTACAAAAAAATCCAGCACAAAAAAAAATTGAGAAAAAAAAAATTAAGACAAAAAGATCCAGCACAAAAAATTTAGCACAAAAATATAATACAAAAATCCAGCACAAAAAACTATTATACAACATAGAAATACAACACATTTTAGTGGGTTTTTTTAGTCTTCATATTTTATATAGCAATATGGTACTCAAATTAAAGATAAAAAGACGCTCGATTTTACGGTGAAATTTTTATGAAAAAATAATGTCGTATAAAAAAGTTATGAACATTTAAAAAATGAGGGTAGAATATGCATGTGCCTTGCATGTGGAGAGAGAAAGTTAATAAATAGGATTTTCCCAAGATACCCTTACACTCCTCCTTTCTCCTACACTTTTATCTTAACCATTGATTTGAAAAATGAATGGTTAAGATTCCTTCTCATCCTACTTAGGCAAAATAAATTTTTTATTTGATCTTACCCCTATATATATATATATATATATATATATATATATAGGGCAATGCTCTACAAGAAACCCCAAATTTTTAGAAAACTTAGCAAACTCAGCTTGTGGCCTACATTTATCCACGTTGCCCATAGTCACCTTCTCTTCCTTTTTGCTTACAAGGTTATATTAGTAATTTACCCTACCCAAGATATTTTACCAATTTGATTTGACATGAACATTTAATGCCCATCAACTCATTTGTACAAATCACCCACTCACATATTTCTTTTACAATATTTCATTTTAAATCTTATTTAACAGAAAAACCATTATCATCTTCTCCAAAGAATTATCCTTTCTCCATTAATGTCCATGGAGACAAATCCACCAACCTCCGAGTTAATGTCGTCGGTCCATAGTTTCCCCAACAGGTTCATTGACAACGATGAAGAACGAAGTGAAGAACGAAAATCAGATCGATCAATCCCTGATGAAGAACATGGTTTTGTGATGAAGATGTTAATATATGAAGTCAGATCCACGTGGAAACCCCTTCCAGATCTTGTTCCATTCCTTTTAGATCTCCTTTGTCCACATGTTTCATAATGTTGTTACAGATTTGGATATTTGTGAGTTTTTTACACTTTTTTTGTTTATATAAAATATGATTTGTATATGTTGTTTCAGATCTTGATATTTGTGAGTTTTTTTACACTCTTTTAGTTTTATGCAACATATGTTTTCATATATGTTTGATTCTGGGTATTTCGTATGGATTTTTCTGATTTTGTGGAGTTTATGTTAGTTGATAACTTGAGCATGTAGATATGAACTTTTGAAAGATGATTATAATTTACGGTTCTACTATTTTACACTTAAATATTGAACCAATAAAATATTGAATTTAAAATTGATATAGGTATGGACTTTATAAGATGATATTCAACGTCTGGCTCCATTTTTTACACTTAAAATATCAAAAATTATTCATAAAACCTGGTTGTTAATAGGTTTTTGTGTAATGGTTGTTTTAGAGATGAAACATGATTTTTTTTGTTAAAATGGTTCTTAAAAGGGGTAAATGTTTATGCAATTTGCAGGTTTTTATTTTTGTGTTACAGCACAACACAAATAACACGTGTTATAGCAAACGTTGGTTTCGTCAAACGTGGATCAGATGCTCAAGGATCATGACCATGTTTATGTTACAGCACAACACAACTAACACGTGTTATAGTTTGAACTTCTCGGACATGCATGTGTTACATGTGACATGAAACCCATGTATAACATAACACGTGTTACGTGAGACATGAAAACATATTTTTATAACTTCCATGGCATACGCACACCCACGTGTTTACAAACCGTTTCAAGACCGACCCAAACAATAAAGCAAGGGTAGCCGCTGAAAAGCTAAGGCAGCAAAGGTAGCCGCTGAAAAGCTAAGGCAGACTGTCAAAGGAAGCTCCACCATTTTTCTTAGTGCTATGTATTTTCGTTTACTAGTAATATGTATTTTGAGACTCTTATTGTTTTGTCTAGTACATGATGTTAAAACGGTATGGACTTAACACATTATGGAAGTCTTAACACACGTTATAAAAGAGACTTAACACACGTTATATCAGGTATACTATGTTGTTATTAAGTTACTATTGGAGTTTATGCATCCATTCTAGAAGTTTTAACACATATTACTATTGGAGTTTACTATTTGACTTAACACATTCTGGAAGTCTTAACACACTATTGGAGTTTATGCATCCATTCTGGAAGTCTTAACACATGTTATAATAGAGGCTTAACACACGTTATATCAGGTTTACTCTGTTGTTATTAAGTTACTATTGGAGTTTATGCATCTATTATGGAAGTCTTAACACATGTTATAATAGATGCTTAACACATGTTATATATTTCAGTCGCTTAATACATGTTACAGTATGTATATACACATCATGGTGTTTTGGAAACCACTAGCTTATACATGACACCATGTTAGGTTAAACCAAGATTATAACAGAGGCTTAACACATTTTATCCCAGGTATACATGACACCATGTTAGGTTAAACCAAGATTATAACAGAGGCTTAACACTTTGTAAACCACTGGCTTATACATGAATACATGTCAGGTTACAAAAAGATTATAACAGTGGCTTAACACATGTTATACATTCCAAAATGTGCAAAACAAATGACCCGTTTCATATTATATATTCAAAAATTACCGGTACATGTGTTACCATAAATGGCCCGTTTCATATTACACGTTACATACTAACTTGTACATTTATTACTTGTACAAGTTTTACGCTCAGTATCCACATTATCGGATATTTTAAACATCAACAAAAATAAAATAGATATTACTTGTTTTTTTAATTAACAAAAGGTTAATACATGTTATATATCATTCTAACAGGGGCTTAACACATGTTATACATGAACACATGTCAGGTTTACATCATGGTGTTCTGTTACAACATGAACCACTAACACATGTTATAAATGAACGAAGACTTCTTTCCCAAAGGATGTGACTTATTCAATGTCCCCGCATTAACGTTGCCTACATCCATCCAGCTTGTCAATTGAATATCTTTTATGGATCTGTTTCTGTAAATCAACACACGTTATATATCATTCTAACAGGTGCTTAACACATGTTACGGGTCTGTCTATGTAAATCAAGCAACCCAACAAAAAAAAATATATTGTTAAGATCAAAAGCCCCAAACAAGCAACCAAACCAACAAAAAAAACCCGTTCAAAATCTCATCCTAAAGTTTTGGATTTATTTAAAATACATTAACATTAACCATTACTAGAACACACATTAACTTCGCCTACATGCATCCAGCTTCTCAATTGAATATCTTTATGGGTTTGTTTCTGTAAATCAACACACGTTATATAACATTATAACAGGGGGGCTTAACACATGTTATGGGCCTGAGTCTGTGAATCAAGCAACCAAACAAAAAAACACTTACTGTTCAGATCAAAAACCCAAACAAGCAACTCAAACCAACAAAAAAACAGCTACTGTTAAGATCAAAAGCCCCTAACAAGCAACCAAACCAACAAAAAAAAACCCGTTCAAAATCTCATCCTAAAGTTTTTGATTTATTTAAAATACATTAACATTAACCATGGATACCCCATTAACCAATACTAAAACACTTTCAGCACACAAAAACATATTAACAACCATTTCAACAAAAAATCAAGTGTGAAATGATATTTCAAGAACACTTACCGGATCTATACCCGTCCGATGAACACGAAGAAGATCTTCAAACCTTCTTCTCACACACACACTCGTGCGTGTGTCTTTGTGATAAAGATCGTTGTTTCTCTATCTAAAACATCAATTTTCTCTCTCTAAAAACATTCATCTTGTCATCGCTCTTCTCACACACACACTCATGCGTGTGTCTTTGTGATTTTTTCAGACCACATGACGCTGGAATTATCTTCAAATGAAGATCACCATTGAAGACCATGAAGCTTTCTTTTTTTCAATGATGAAGAAAGAGGAGATAGATAATAGTTAATTGAAAGATTTGACTAGAAGAAAGAGGAGAGAGATGATGACACAAGTGGGTTTTGTCATTTTCAATGCCAAAAAGTAGGTTTTGCTCTACCGAAAATGCCCTCCCAGACTTTCAAATGTGCATTATACTATTTCTTTTAATTATAATTGTTACTAAAATGATGAGAGCCATTGATCAAGTTGGATGAAAGACAATCAATGGATGAGGTTGGGTTTCCAAGGTTTTTTAAAAAAGATGGGGTTTCTTATAGAGCCCAGCCCTATATATAATGTCGTATAAAAAGTTATGAACATTTAAAAAATGGGGGTAGAATATGCATGTGTCTTGCATGTGGAGAGAGAAAGTTCATAAATAGGATTTTCCCAAGATACCCTTACACTCCTCCTTTCTTCTACACTTTCATCTTAACCATTGATTTGAAAAATGAATGGTTAAGATTCATTCTCATCTTACTTAGGCAAAATAAACTTTTTATTTGATCTTATCCCTATATATATATAGGATAAGGATCATGTGAGAAGTAGTAGGCTATTTGAGAAACTTGAGAAGTATTCTGGACCACACATTTTCCTTAAGCAAAAAAATGAAAAAAAATGTAAAAAAAATGCAATTTTTTTTTTTGAAAAATCGCAGGTTTTTCTTTAAGAATTTAATTTTTTATTTTTAAAAAAAAAATTTTTTTGGATTTATACACGTGTATATTGTTAATCTTTTTAACTATACATATATGTATATTGTCAATTATACATATATGTATATACATGTTTAAAATTGAAAAATAAGTGTTATTTAGGGTTTAGCATTAGTATTTAGGGTTTAGCATTAGGGTTTAGGGTTTAGCTTTATGGTTTAGGGTTTAGCTTTAGGGTGTAGCATTAGGGTTTAATAATAGTATTTAGGGTTTAGCATAGCTTTTGGGTTTAGCATTAGGGTTTAGCTTTAACTTTTGGGTTTAGCTTTATCTTTAGGGTTTGCATCAGGGTTTAGCATTAAGGGTTTAGATTTAGGGTTTAGTTTTAGCTTTAGGGTTTAGCATTAGGGTTTAGCTTTAGGGTTTAGCTTTAGGGTTTAGCATTAGGGTTTAGAATTAGGGTTTAGCATTAAGGTTTATCTTTAGTGTTTATGGTATAAGGTTTAGGATTTATAACACATATTTTTTCAATTTTAAGCATGTATATACATATATGTATAATTGTCAATATACATATATGTATAGTTAAAAGATTAACAATATACACATGTGTATAAATCAAAATTTTTTTTTTTTAAAAAATAAAAAATTTAATCCTTAAAGAAAAAGCTGCGATTTTTCCAAAAAAAAAAAATTTGCATTTTTTTCACCTTTTTTTTTTTGCATTTTTTGCTTAGGGAAAAGGTGTGGTCCAGATTGCTTCTCAAGTTTCTCAAATAGGGTGGACTTCTCTTAGGATCCCTATATATATATATATATATGTGTGTTGTATGTAAGATTAAATATATTATGTAATAATATTTAATCTATAGCCATCACAATCATTTACATTATAGAGATCAAAATATATTAGAACCTATTAAATAATTAGTTGGTAATTGTTGATGGACCATATTACCCTTATTAACTAATTAGGTTTCCTCCTGGGTGCTTATATAAGGAGAATTAAGTGGAGGTTAAGGGGTTACTCAGTTACACAATTACACATACCCTATTAGCCATAACATCATTAGTTCGACCTCCTCTCCTAACCGATATCCCTTTTCGGTTCTCTAAGTCCCCATCATTAGTCATCACCCTAAGGAGGAACCAGATCACGATGACAAGCATGTCGAACTCCATTACTGGATTCTCCAACGCACTGTCTGCTATAACATGTATGTTTTAATGTTTTCCTTCATGTACAAACAGAACTGAACCAACATGTGGTATCAGAGCATATGTTGATTAGTCAGTTCTGTTTTCGTATCCATAATTCTGGGATTGAAACTTGGAAAACGGGATTTTTTTGAAACCTTATGAATCTAACAGCCGGTTTCGAGTCGGTCATGTCCACTCGAGATCATTGTTTTCGGAAAAGAATAATCATATGTTCATTCGAAATTAACTGGATCATGTTTTAACCGAAGTCTGTTTAGAAAAATTATTAAAATTCAGGTTTCGGGTTCCAGAATTTATGTTTTATGTTTTTAGGGTTCATCATGTTCTTGAGAAAATTCGAAAAATTCTGTTATGTTTTGGAATGTTTTAGGATTAATGAGCGTTTTTACCATGTTTGATCCAATTTTATCTTTTAACTTTATTCGAAAACTGTTATTAGATAAACAGTTACAATTTTTCGAAATATGTTGATAAAATTAGATCATCTTAAAACAGGAAATAATATCTCATAATCCCTTAGATTTCGAATTTTCAGTTATGTTATCACAATTAACAGCTGTAACAGGAAGCTTCGAGATCATCAGATTACGACTCGAGACCATCAGTCTCGACTCGAGACCAGAAGGTCTAAACTCGAAATCATCAGGTCATTAAAACCTTCACAACTCGAGACCAACAGATCTCGACTCGAGACCATAAGTTCTCGACTCGAAATCATAAGGGCTCAAAGGTCTCGACTCGAGACCATAACGTCATAACTCGAGACAAAGGTTGCGACTCGAGACCATAACGTCATAACTCGAGACAAAGGTTGCGACTCGAGACCATAACGTCATAACTCGAGACAAAGGTTGCGACTCGAGACCATAACGTCATAACTCGAGACCGTGGTTGCGACTCGAGACCTCATCATGACTCGAGATCTCATAACTCAGTCGAGACCTGACTCGAAACCTCATTATTTTAGGCTGTTTAAATGTGAACTAAGAATTTTTTCGGGGCTCCGCCCGAACCCCGGGCGGGGGCACGCTGTCCCCCGCACCCCCAGCGAACTCACCGCGGAGTTCGATCCGCGCTAACGGGTAGTTTGCTATTAAATAATTGGTTTTGTAATTATTTAGTTAAATAATCAGAATCAGATAATGTAATGTTTTGCAAAACCAAAATAGCTTAACTTGAATGAGCTTCTGATGTATCATTTCTGGCCAAAGCTGACTTGATACATCTATTTATCATTCAAGTATTACGAAAGCTATGTTAAGTGTGCATCATAAGCATGAATGTTTTAATATCTGGCCAAAGCTGATTTAATTCTTTCATAGATGGCATACTTAACAAGTGCATAACTAAAGTGATTGTTTCAATTTCTGGCCAAAGCTGATTTGTTACAACCACTTTGCACATATGCTTAAATGATTACACTTCTGGCCAAAGCTGTTTTGTTTTCGTTTAAGTAGAATTTTTAACTAAGTCTATTATTTTGATGTTAGTAATAGACATTATCACAGCTTCATAATGTAAAATGGTCATTATTTATGCCTGCCTTAGTTTAACGTGCCCTTAGATCACATTAGGACTTCTTCCTTAGTATCATAACTTGCTCATCTTATTTCCACTATCAGCACCAAATTAGGGGATTCCATCTTTAACTGGTGATAACTTTGCTGCATGGAAGGATGCTCTCATGCTTACGCTTGGGCTGCTGGATTTTGATTACGCTCTTAGGGAGAATAAGCCAGCGGACCTTACCACTCAGAGTACTGCTGCTGAGCAGATACTTCATGAAAAGTGGACTAGGTGTAACCGCATGTGTCTCATGTTTATGAAGCAGTCCATAAGCAATGCTATCAGGGGAGCTATTCTTGATTCTGAAGATGCTAAAACCTACTTGGCTTCTGTGGAGGCACAATTCAAGGGGACGTCTAAAGCACACGCAAGTACCCTTATTCTCAAGCTGGTGACAACTAAGTATGATGGGAGGAGCGGCATTCGCGAGCACATCATGATGATGAACGACATGGCCAATAAGCTGAAGGGGCTGGAAATGGAAATCAGTGATGGTTTCCTTGTTCATTTCATCATTACTTCGCTTCCTTCGTCCTTTGAAGCATTCAAGATCAATTACAACACTCAGAAGGACAAATGGACGATGAGTGAACTGGTCGCTATGTGCGTACAGGAGGAAGAGCGTATGAGGATGGATCGCCATACTGATGTTGCAGACTTCACTACCTCCAATTCTAAGAAAAGGAAGAACAATTATCAGAGGAAGGATGCTTCAAAAGTCCAAAGGCCTAATCCTAATTCTAATACAAGTGCACCTTCCAGCTCTAAGAACTCCTTAGGCAGTATCCGCTGTAAGTTCTGTAAAAAGACAGGACACATGCAGAAGGAATGCCCTAACTTTAAGGAGTGGTTGGCTAAGAAAGGTAACGATTATTTTATGATACTTGAGTCCTATAATTTAAGTGTTCCTGCTAATTCTTGGTGGTTTGATTCTGGTTCTATGGTTCATGTTACCAATTCTACTCAGGGATTCCTTTCAATCCGGAAGCTGGAAAGAAACCAAAGAACGCTTAAGGTTGGGGATGATCGAGAATTAGAAGTGAAGGCCATTGGAACATTACAATTAGTTATGAAAACTGGTTTATGTATTAAACTTTATGATACCTTATATGTTCCTGAGGTAACTCGGAACCTTGTATCAGGACCAAAGTTAGACATGGACGGTTTTATTGTTTCCCATGGTCATCGCAAACTCTCTATCCTCTATGATTCTGTTCTTTATGGTACTGGTATTCTGGATGGTGGTCTCTATAGATTAGAACTAGAAGATAACTTTTCCAAATCTTTGTTGTCATATAACATAAATGAATCACTCACAAAGATGGAAAAGAAACGAGACTTAGAGACTTCATCCATGTTGTGGCATCAGCGTTTAGGCCACATTTCAAAAGAACGATTAAATCGTCTCGTAAAGGATGAAGCCTTACCTCCTCTCGATTTCTCTGATTTTGGAACATGTGTCAAATGTCTTAAAGGTAAAATGACATTAGCGAATAAGAAAGGTGCCACTAGGAGTTCTAATTTATTAGAACTCATTCACACTGACATTAGTGGCCCCTACCGAATCGCTGGCATAACAGGACATACTTCATTTATCACCTTCATTGATGATTATTCTCGTTACATGTACTTGTATCTTATTAAGGAGAAATCTGAATCTCTTACAACTTTTAAAGATTATAAGGCTGAAGTTGAAAAGCAATTAGATCGTCAGATTAAAGTTGTGAAATCAGATAGAGGCGGTGAATATTATGGAAGACATACTGATGTGGGTCAAGCTCCTGGTCCATTTTATGAGTTTTGTAAGGGCCAGGGGATTGTGAACTAATACACCATGCCTGGTACACCTCAGCAGAACGGTATCGCTGAAAGAAGAAACCGTACCCTTATGAACATGGTGCGCAGTATGTTAGCCAACACTAATTTACCATTATTCCTCTGGACTGAAGCGTTAAAAGCAGCTGTTCATATACTCAATAGAGTTCCTTCTAAGTCTGTCCCTAAAACTCCTTATGAACTTTGGACAGGAAGGAAACCGAGTCTTAAATATATGAAAGTATGGGGCTGCATTGCTGAAGCAAAACTTTATAATCCTTTCCTAAGGAAACTTGACCCTAAAACAGTTACCTGTTTCTTTATCGGGTATCCTGAGAACTCTAAGGGTTATCGTTTCTATTGTCCTTCCCATGTCACCCGTATTGTTGAAACCAAGCGTGCTGCGTTCCTGGAGGATTTCAAGGTCAGTGGGAGCAGTACCAACCCTTACGAAGAATTGCAAGAAGTACAAGACGCGGGGGGGGGGGGGGAGACACTCGTCGCTTACCATTACTCCGATTACTCCTCTTGTACCCAATGCAACTACTGCACCTGAAGCTACTGCACCAACTCCAAATTCACCTCTACAATCAGAACCCATTATACCTCATGACGAAGGCACATCAAACGCTCATAACCAAGAAAACGCTGTACCCGATAATCCACTCAGGAGGTCATCTAGGCAAAGAAGGCTTACTAATTGGGATGATTATGTTACCTACCTGACTGAAATGGATCCCGGAAAGCTCAATGATCCTATCTCTTACAATGAAGCCACTAGCAGTGATCAGTCTTCTGAATGAAATAAAGCGATGATTGATGAGCTTGAATCCATGAAGAAAAATGACGTTTGGGATTTGGTAGAATTACCCAACGGAGTCAAACCCGTAGAATGCAAATGGGTGTTCAAAACAAAACTGGATCCGAATGGGAACGTTGAACGCTACAAAGCGACGATTGGTTGCAAAGGGCTACACTCAGAAAGAGGGAATTGATTATCAAGAGACGTTTTCACCTGTCTCTCGTAAAGATTCATTAAGGATCGTCATGGCCCTAGTAGCTCATTTCGATTTAGAGCTGCATCAGATGGACGTTAAAACCGCTTTCCTTAACGGAGATTTGGACGAAGATGTTTACATGAAACAACCTGAAGGCTTTAAACCTGAAGGTCAGGAGCATCTAGTCTGTAAGTTGAAGAAATCCATTTACGGGTTGAAACAAGCATCACGTCAGTGGTACCTCAAGTTTGATGAAGTCATGAAGAGGCAAGGTTTTATGAAGAATCAAGTGGATCAATGCACCTACCTCAAGATGAGTGGGAGTAACTTTACTATACTTGTCCTTTACGTAGATGATATTCTATTGGCAAGTAATAGTTTAGACATGTTGCATGAGTCGAAGCGGTTACTTTCGCATAACTTCGACATGAAGGATCTCGGAGATGCTTCTTACGTTATTGGCATCGAAATTCACCTAGATAGAAACAAAGGGATTTTAGGATTGTCCCAGAGGGCTTACATAGATCGTGTCCTCACACGTTACAACATGCAACAGTGCAAACCCTCCGTCGCTCCAGTTTTTAAAGGAGATGTTTTCGGTTCATTCCAGTGTCCGACAACAGAGGTTGAGAAGGAGCAAATGAGCCAGATACCTTATGCGTCAGTAGTTGGGAGCTTGATGTATGCTCAAGTCTGTACTCGTCCAGATATCGCTTATATTGCTGGAATGCTAGGCCGTTATTAGACTAATCCTGGCTTAGATCACTGGAAAGCAGCTAAGAAGGTACTTCGATATCTGCAAGGGACGAAAGACTATAAATTGACTTATAGAAGAAGTGATCATTTAGAAGTGGTGGGCTATTCTGATTCTGACTTTGCCAAATGCAAAGATGACAAGAAATCCACTTCGGGCTATATCTTTATGTTAGCAGGCGGCCCTATCTCTTGGAAGAGTCATAAACAACAGTTGACTACAACTTCCACAATGATGGCAGAGTACATTGCTGTTTATAACGCAACCTGTCATGGAATGTTGCTTAGAAATCTGGTAACTGGACTCAAAATTGTTAATTACATTTCTAGACCATTGAAGCTTTACTGTGATAATTCAGCTGCCGTTAGTTTCTCGAACAGTAACAGTTTGACTGGAGCTGGTTTATATCTCGATACGAAATATCTATTTGTACGTGAACGAGTTGAGGAAAATAATCTTTGTATCGAGTATATTAGTACTAAGGATATGCTTGCGGATCCGATGACTAAAGGTCTCCCTCCTAAGGTTTACGAAGAACATGTTCGGAATATGGGATTTAGTAAGAACTTATTTGAGCATATTGTACTAGCTTATGTTTATGATTAATGAAATTTCCTCAGTTTGATTTTGTATGTCTATTAGAATATGTTCAACCGGTATAATGGCATATAGACAAATAAAGTTACAAGTCAAACAAAGGGCTTACGCGTATTTTGATCATGACGATTAGGTTTTAAATTAAGGCTATAGTATGATTAATGGGGGTCCTGAGTCGCATAATGATTCAACAGCTGTATTTTTCTGCTATAGTACTTGTTTAAGGCTAAAATGAGTGTTAACTCCTGATCAGGCTTATCTAATACTCATAGTAAATGATTACTCGGCTAAGTGGGAGAATGTAAGATTAAATATATTATGTAATAATATTTAATCTATAGTCATCACAATCATTTACATTATAGAGATCAAAATATATTAGAACCTATTAAATAATTAGTTGGTAATTGTTGATGGACCATATTACCCTTATTAACTAATTAGGTTTCCTCCTGGGTGCTTATATAAGCAGAATTAAGTGGAGGTTAAGGGGTTACTCAGTTACACAATTACACACACCCTATTAGCCATAACATCATTAGTTCGACGTCCTCTCCTAACCGATATCCCTTTTCGGTTCTCTAAGTCCCCATCATTAGTCAGCACCCTAAGGAGGAACCAGATCACGATGACAAGCATGTCGAACTCCATTACTGGATTCTCCAACGCACTGTCTGCTATAACAGGTATGTTTTAATGTTTTCCTTCATGTACAAACAGAACTGAACCAACATTGTATTTATACAGAATTGCCAGTTAAATGATGAATAACACTTACTTGCACATATCTATATAAACCTGAGAAGAGGATATCAATTTGGTGATGACGACTTGAAAGGCAAGAGCGAGACGATGAACATAAACACTAAAGAGGCTTATCCGCAGGTATTCATGGACATAATTCAGTCGGTTAGGGTATGCTTGCTAGACCAGTGACATGTATGGCAGAATGGTTGACGACTGATCTTGTCTGCACTCACTTGCTCAGTTGACTCTAATCAATGCTTGAACAGTGTACTTTTCTATACAAACGGAGAGCTCAACAAGTGAAACGAGGCTTCAAAACTAATCGAAACATCATCAAAGGACTACATGATCACAAGGAACCCGCATACATAAAAAAATATTATATGTTATATAGATTTTTGATATTCGTTTTTATGTGAAAATCCATCGTTTAACTGACAAGATTAAATAACATGTCTATACGCTTCAAAGTCGTTTTTCAGTAAAAAAAAAAAACATAAAGATAAAATAACCAAAACAAACAGGACCTAAACATATGTAATTTTCAACTCTTAACTTGAACAGCAACTCTGTGTGCTCCCCGACGAATCACCAACATTAATGGTGGTTCCTTTCCCAGGTGCCGCCACATCTTTTGCCGCCAACGCTTTCTTGCTAATGATGTGATAAATCTCCGTCAAAACAGTCTGAAACGCTTTCTCAACATTATGTGCGTCAAGTGCTGATGTTTCAAGAAACGAAAGCCCTTCTTTCTCGGCTAATGATTGACCATCTTGCTCATCCACGGCTCTCATATGGTTCAGATCGGACTTGTTTCCAGCCATCAGGACAACAATGTTGGCGTCGGCATTAGCTCTAAGCTCACGCAACCACCTCTGGACGTTATCGAAAGACGGTCTTTTGGTTATGTCGTATACAAGCAGGGCTCCAACCGCGCCTCGATAATAGGCACTCGTTATAGCTCTGTACCTCTCTTGCCCTGCGGTATCCCAAATTTGAGCCTTTATCATTTTTCCCTCAACCTGTGTTCAAATCATAGGTCAAATAATAGTATTAATTCATCACACTATAATAGTGTATGTATATACCTAGTTGATGAATCCAATTCTTACCAAACTAATTTACATGTGTTTAGCCTCAAAAGCAAAATATAACAAAGCCTCATTCTAAATGTTTGCTGCTTAACCGACTCAAAAACTAACAATCCTAAGGATGGCAATGGGTCGGGTTTGGGACGGGATAAGCTTGTCCCAAACCCGTCCCAAAACCTGTCGGGTTTCTAGCGGGTAAATACCCATTGGGTATCGGGTATACCCGCGGTTTTGGGAAAACCCGTTAATCTGAAAACCCGTTGGCTATATCCGACCCAAAACCCATCGGATGTCTACTAGGCAACTACTAATTATTAGTTACATTTAGTATTATCACAATCAAATTGTATCAAATAACTACAATGTATACAGAATAAAATACCTATATGTATAAAATAAATGGATGTAACATATATATACATATTTAAAAATATAAAAGAAATTATATCGAGTATACAATCGGGTAAACGGGTACACTTTATCGGGGAATCAGGTCAGGTAAACGGGTATATCACCAAATCCCAAACCCGTCCCAAACGCGCGAAAAAAATAAAAGCTAGTCCCAAACCCGATTAATCGACCCCAAAGGCCCAAACCCATCCCAAACCCGATTAATTCAGACATATATGTACAAATATTTTAAAAATATCAATAAAACTCAAGAATAACATAATTAAATCCTAGAAATTGCTGTGCACACATACAGTTTTCAATTTAATTTCCATATCATTATAATTATGTTTGTGATTGTAGATCTGCAATATAATACATGAATAGTAGCAATCTAAACATCAAATGCACAACATACAAAGCTAAAATTACAAACAAATCAAACCTGAAGAGTTCTAGTAGCAAATTCAACTCCAATAGTAGCTTTAGACTCCAAATTAAACTCATTCCTTGTAAATCTAGACAGAATATTAGATTTCCCGACACCAGAGTCTCCAATCAACACGATCTTCAACAAATAATCGTAATCATGATCTATTTTACCAGCCATTCTTCTTCTCTCCTACCTAACACACACAAAACTTATATTATAATATTATTGTAATCATAGATCCAGCTAGATCTAAGACAAACACGCGATCTGTATTCGATTTGGAATAATAATAAAATATAGAAATTGATTTAAAATGTGAATTAGAGAGTGAACAAGTGTGTATAGTTGGAGTGTGAAGAATGTTACCGGATCGGAGAGATCGGAAAGATGCCGGTGTGCAGAAAAAATCGGGGGAATGAGAGGAAACTGGAAAAGGGAATCTAAGGAGTTGGAAACTGCCGACATTAATATCTGAGGAGTGTATGAAAACGATGCGAGTTCAACACGTTTCAATGTGAGTTAAAGTTTTTTAATTTGTTTTTGTAAAATTTGAAGATTTAGTTTTCGTAACGAGTTAATATTCATACACACCTATCACTTCTATCTCTTTCTATATATATACATAGATATATAGTAAAAGAACAGGGTGAAAAAAAATATAAAAATAAGATATAGAGGATGTGAGAATAGTAATAACCTTGTAAAATTTAAAGATTTAGAGAAATATTGGAGCATGTAATTTTAAGTATGAAAAATAAACGAGTAAATTACAAAAATCGTCCTTTATGTTGATACTATATTACAAAGTGTGTTCTTTGTCTTCAAAAACTACAAAAAACGTACTCGATGTTTGCAAACTCTTGCAATTTATGTCCTTTAATCCTAACATAGTTAGTTTTTATGGTTAAATTTGACTAAGTCAACCTCACATAAGGGTATTTTGGTCATTTCATCCTAAATGCTAAAATAAATAATCATAAAAAACAATAAATAAAACAATTTTAAAATTATATATGTGTATATATATATATATATAATTATATATACAGACACCACATTATTAACCTCTCTTCTCCTTCCCTCTCTCTCTTTAACTATCCTACCACCACCACCTACCCCCACCACCACTACAACCCACTTGCCACCACCACCACCACCACCACTTCACATGCCACCACCACCACCACCACAAATCTGTCTCCTCTCTCTTCTCTCTTCACACACACTTTCTCCCTCTAGAACCACCACCGCCATCACCCACCCCACTACCATTAACCTCTGATCGAATCAACACCATCACGACCTCCACCGTCGCGGTGGTGGTTCTGAACCACCTGCCAAATACAACGATTGGATCTAAAATCGAGCCCCAACCAAGAAACGAACAGATCTAGGAATTTTGGGCGTTAACAACCATCATCCTCCTCGCATTCTGGTCAATCCTCACCGAAACTGTCACTCTCCGCTTCTCCGCCGACAATCTCAATCGTTTCTCCGACGATTTCGACATACTTATGAGTTTGTTATTGTTTATACTGTTTATGTTGTTTATGAGAGTGATTTTGGTGTTAATTTAGTTGATTGATTGAGTTAATTGATGGTTTTGAGAAGGAGGTTGAGGAGAGGGTGAAGGTTGTTGAGCATATGTGGGATGTGTATGTTAATAGCCGTCGGATCAATTTGCAACGGTTCTGGCAGGATGCGTTTGTGGCTACTTATAAGGATTTGACTAGTGATGTAGTTGAAATGAGAGAAGCTGCTATAATGGAGATTGCTAAGATGTCTTTTTGGTTTATTGATCTTGATCTATCGCCTCCACAATCAACGGTTGTTAATTTTGATGGAGACCGGCTTTTAGGTACCGGTCGATTAAACAGTGGGGGTGTGGAGGTGGTGGTGGTCCGGTGGGGTGTGTGCAGGTGGTGGGAGTGGTCCGGTAAGGTGTATGGCGGTGGTGTTCGGTCTAGTGGTGATGGTCCGGCAATTAGATAGCGCTGGTGTGTGTGTTGTGAGAAAGAGAGAGGTGTTTATGTGAGTGTATGTATAGGTATTTATAAATATATCTATATATCTAATTTTTTGATTATTTATTTTAGTATTTAGGGTAAAATGACCAAAACACCCTCATGTGGGGTCCATTTGGTCATATTTAACCATAAAAACTAATTGGGTTAGGGCTAAAGGACATAATGTGTAAGGGTTTGTAAACATCGAGTACGGTTTTTGTACTTATTAAATACAAGGAATAGAGTTTGCAATAAGTAGCATACACAAAGGACGATTTTTGTAATTTACTCAAAAGAAACATCAAATTCTTAAAACCGTTCTTAAGGTTTATGCAGTATTTGTCTGTTCCTTAAAAAAATTGTATCTGAATACGTGACATTCTATTTTTGTTGTCGCTTTCATCTAACTGACTAATCTCGTTTAAATGTATCGTTAAACGAAAGGCTTTTGGACATTTATCCGACAAAATTGAGGGGCATTTTGGACCTTTTATATGTTTTTTATCTTTTGACTTTTAATAAACTCATCACCACTGTCACCATGCCACCATCGACGCAACCACCACTACCACCCTACCTGACAAAACCACCACTACTGCTACTAGCACCACTATCGGCCATCAAAAAAATTAAATAGATAATTAAACAAATTGACTAGTGGATTCCTTCTATTTGCTACGCGAACATCATTATTAGCAAATTGAAGCTTCTATATCATCTATCAATGGAGAGAAAGATCGAAACGAAGGATGGATCGATGAGTTGATTCCATTCCTGAAACTAACTTAACAAGCTGAAAAATGGTCGGAGATGGCACGGACAATTGTGGTTTTTTCACGTCTTCCTGGTGCTCCGCTCCATCCCTACTCCTCGTAAGCACACAATCATATTTATTTTTAATGCTTGATTTCGTTTTTTTACTGATTTGGTAAAGATATATGATGAGGATACGTGCTAGACCGAACCGAAGACCGTCTATCCCGGGCCGATCATCCCCCGTCAAAAGCCGAACGCTAGTCACCAAAGGTACGACGCCATTGGATCGAGTCGGACGACCTAAACAGGTACGATCGACCTAGAGGATCGTCCCTAACTAACTTGGGGCCTACAACTCTAACTGCCTGACAGTGACTGGTTCGGCCATAACTACCTCGCCATGTCAGCATACCCAAAAGGTACAAATACCCCACTCAAACCTTCCAAAAGGGGTAATCGCTACTTTCTCTCTCTAACTCTCCTCTCTCTCTCTCTCTCACTGACTTACTTCACATACTCCGATACTTATTCTCACGCCCGAGCTTGGTCACAGAGAGACCCCCCTCCCTGTGACGAGGCTAACGGTGCGTTTTCTTCCTTGTTGTGATCTTTCAGGTTGCAGCCAAGACTTTCTAAGACTCTTTCACAGTTAGCTCAGACCAACTGGCAATTGAGTCTTCAGTGGCGCCATCCTCTCGGATTCACAAAACTCTAATTCCCAATTCATTTCACGTAAAGCTATGGCTTTTTCTGTACCGTCTTTTGACAATATCATAGCAGGTAGCACCACGTCGGCAGTAATCGTTTCTACGGTTCCTGCGGATACCCTGCTTCTCATGGTTCAGTAGTGGCTCCTTTGACCATGAGTTCTATAATCTCCACCTCAGTCACTGCTCCAGCCTCTACGGCTTTACCTGAGTTTGATAACACATTTTTGCTTTGAAATGTGGACCTCTAGAGACAGCTGAAGCAGCAGCAGCAACAAAGCAAACTTGTTTGGAAATGCTTACCCAAGGGCCAATCCCACTTCTACGGGAATTTTCTCCACTGGATCAATGGTAAGTCCTATAATCTCCACTCCTATGAAAACGTATGTTTCACAAGGATTTACTCCTATAAACGCTCCAGTTAATAACAGTCTGTACGACCTATTTCGCCAAGGATCTCTGGGTTAAAACCCTCAAGATAAGGAGCTAATTATACCGTACCAACCAACTTCGATGACTTCTCAGTAGAAGTTCACACTGAGAATTGCAAACGCCGCGCTCCCAGCCAAGCTTAAAATGCCGCCGACGTTAAAGTACTATGACGGAACCTCCATTTATTATCAAATAATAAATCCTCATTGCCTAACTCTTTAAACAATAACTAATTATTTCCAAATAATTAATCTCCACAATATTATACCCCAAATCGTGTTCTATATTAACAATTAAATATATTATTTGTGTCTATCCTGCAAAGTGTAACTCTTTGGATCATATTATGATAGCAATGTTAGATGATTGAGTATTGGACATACCAATTCCAATAGTCTCCCACTTGGACGATTCTCGGTTAATTACCCTTTAACGTAGACAACAATGGGCGTTTAGCTATATAATGTTGCCCCTATCAGGCATGACGGTTTATTTTCTTCAACTATTCTTTGTATTCAAGTAACATTTTACATGACAAAACGCAATAGCCTTGGTAAACTTATCTAAGTTCCTTTTTGTATAGGCATTCACTGAACATGACACATAGATCACCTTTCAGTCTTGCCATTTGTTCAACTATTCTTTTATTCTCTGAATCAAAATGTTCTAAAAACTTCACCAAACTTGAGCTTGGCCACACATTTATTCCAGTTTGAATCAAAGAGGGTACCTGAATGCATAACTCATTTGTGTAAAGGAGAACAAAATTCATTTGACAACATATAACTCCCACTTAATCTTAGATATGTTCCCAACCAAATACCCTTATTATTGTCCTATCATGATACAACGTTAGGTAATATCAAAGAACAAACTTTAATCATTTGTTAGTTCCAATATGTCTCTTAGGTCTAAGGACATTTATATCATACCAAATTTAAAACATCTAATAACTATGATCCATGAAGATCGTTGTGAATTGAGTTACGTCTGATATCATTCTCCAATGCATATCCATGAATATTGGTCCTAAACACCTTGAACCTTTATCTCATGAACGACTAATCCTTTATAGTAGTCTTACCTTGGATTAATTCCCATGAATCCAAATGACTGTAGACATTTAGAATAATTTATTCAAGTATACTTAAACGTACAAAAATAAATATATCACCATATTTATTATGCGTTTAACCATTAAATCAAAACAAAGAAATGTAGCTATTTAAATGTTCAAAGCGCCAAATACATGATATCAAGTCCATTCCCTAGCTTATCTTAACCCTATCTTCTCTGCATGCCCTTCATGTTTAGCCACATGCATAGGCTTAGTGAATGGGTTTGCTAGATTCAGATTTGTGTGAACTTTGTGTAAGACCCTATTCACGATTTGACCCAAAACGACGCAGCGGAAAATGAACCGTAAAATTTCTTTCTTTTAACTACTCTAACATACTTAAATACCGTTTAGGTCAACCCTTCTAACATAAATACATCATTCATCATTTATTTAATGTAACTATGTTAACAAATGATTACAAATAATGTGACCACTTTCCCATACAATCCATGATCTTCAACTTGATCCTCGTTCACTTGTCCATCATGAATATCTGATTAACCTGCGGTCGCCAACTCGCCATATATAACCAACACGTTAGTACATGGTAACATCATTTGTAATTTAATTCATATACTTAAAAGGCTATATCACATTCTATCTATGTAAGGTATTCTATTGAAACATCCTCTCAATTTTATTTACTCGAGTCCGACATCAATTCCTCGAGAGTCCGGCGTTCCTATACCTGCACTCCATTTATTTCATTCTCAATAGTAACATGGTTAGGAGTACGTAATCTCAAACATATTGAAAACCCTACTTCTTCACATATACGTATACCAGTGATCTACAATCATTAGATTATAACACGTGTATACACTTTCATATATCTAAATACATTCATACGTATCCCATTCATATGTACGTACATACAAGTTCACACTACTTACACACGCTACAGTTCCATATCTACATACATACAAGTCACATTCACTTATTTGTAAGTTGAGTCTTATCTACAATTATTGTTGGACCGTTCTGATGTCCTTAAACGTCAGTAAAAGTAGTTCATCTCAGTTTACAAAGGCGGAAACAAAGTAAACTAAGTCAAAACAGCTTGTTCCTTCCAATTTCTCTTTCTATTACTGATTGCGAGTCTTTACAATGATTCTGATACAAATCCGACAGCACCTCGACTCACAAACACACACATTCGTTCTGCTGACCGTTTGAACTGAACAACTATTTATAGACAACCACCCTTCCGTTTGAATGGTGTTCAAACGACCAGGATTGTTCAAACGGCTACACATGATTCAAACGGCCAGGTGAACTTCAAACGGCCAGGGTATGTTCAAACGGTAGACATCCTAAAACCTATACAAACCCTAATTTAATCATGTTTATGCACCCGTTTAACCTATCTAGACACAAGACTTAATAAGACGTAGTCAGCAGACATTTCGTGCACCAACAGACTCCCCCTTGGATGTTGACGTAGTCTTCAGCTCCTGAGTCTTTAGTCTTTGTCTCTTTATAACTTTGTCTTCTCATTGTAACAACTCAATCTTCACAGGTTCAAAATCTTTTCCAAGCTCCATCTTCAGACTTCCCTTTTGCTGTTGATCCAGACTCCCCCTTTCACAGACTCCCCCTCTCAGTATGCTGGGATCTGAGGTTTCTGGTTCAAGCTTTGACAATTAGCTTCCGTGGGTATAATGAAGTCTCCAAACCTGTTACTCAACCAATAACATTAGACTTTATCTTTTCAAACAATAAACACAAATTCAATCAGCTCTAGAAGTCCACTCAAGTATTCAAGTTCAAGTTAATGACCCTGATTACTTGATTTATCTACCAAGTTCAATTTAATGACCCTGGTTGATCTTTTGACGAATCCAACTGATTTTAGTAAAATCATTTTCAACTTTCTCTAAAAATAACAAGTATCAAGTTAATGAACTTGTTTTTGTCTTTGAAACAATTCAATTTCCAACAATGTAAGCTCTCCTCATTCTTCAGCTCAGAATCTCCTGCATCTGCTTCATCTTTCTAGAATCCGACAATCAACTTTCCACTCTGGTTTGTCTAAAATAAAGCAGAAATAAAATCTTTTTGGATTTTAATGTGTTCTAAACTAAGAAATTAAAATAACAGAAAACTTAAATTGCAGAAAGTAAACTATTTACAAATTTATTTTTGGCGAGCGTGTCAGGGAATCATATCAACTTTTCAGACAGATTACGAGTACCGTTAAGCTACATTACATACTCAGACTTAAACAATTCACCTCGATTGTCGATATACTGATCCATCTTAAATTCTCACACAAACTTCAATTTATTCAGGATACAGTTTAAGTGTCTTAAGAACTTAGTTCAATTCATGTGTCCCACCTCTTGAATATACTCCCGTATCCAGAATCCCAATATTCAGTCTTACAGGCAAGAATACTACAATGATATCTGTACATAAATTAGGGGTTAAATGCGAGAACTGAGGGATCTCAGGTCAGAACTTCCGTTCAGCAGAGAGATATCAGTTTCGACTTTGCAGTATGTCCCCTTTAGAGGATCTTTTCAGCTACAACAGATGATTATCAATTTTATTGTCTAATCAGCTGAGGGCTTTATGCTATATTTCAAGCATTTTGGATAAAGTATTAGCCAAGGACTAGGTCAGAACTACCGTTCAGCAGAAGTCCCGAAATAATACCCCAGACATCATAGAGTATAAACACCTAGTATATCAGAATACGAGACCTTTCAAACGAGATTTCAGGGGTTACCTATATATCCAAGTAGTGTTCCCCACGAATTTCACCAGTTTGAAATTTTAGGTTTATATCCCGAATAAATCTACTAAATGTACGAAAACCTATCGACACATCGTTAGTGAGACTGTTTAACTCTTTTTGTCTATCCAAATCTTTAGCATACAGTAATTGTCTAGCCGATGTACTATCATTTTCCCTATATACACAAGCTCTTTTTCAGATTTTATCATGTTTTTGTATTTTTCATTTTTTACTGTTTTTGTATTTTCTGAAAGTATAACTATATACAACTATCTATCTCCCCCTAAATACCAAAACACGTAAAAAATCGACAAACCATCGCAGATTGTCTCTCGTCTTCATCCGCAACAGTACTCTCATCAACGCTCACAACCCCATCCGACACTGAAAGCAATTTCATACCATTAAGTTTTAACAAATATTGAAACCGATTTTTATCAAAAGCTTTGGTATGCAAATCAGCTTTTTGTTCATCAGTGTGGATTTTCTCAATTCGTATCAACTTTTTCTCGAAGCAATCGCGAATAAAGTGATGACGAATTTCTATATGTTTAGTTTTAGCGTGATGTGCTGGATTTTTAGTGATATTAATTGCGGCCTCATTATCAACAAACAGAGGTGTGTTAAGAAACTGCAAACCGTAGTCGCGCATCTGTTGCTGTATCCACAGGATTTGAGAGCAGCAACTGCTAGCAGAAACGTACTCCGCTTCACATGTAGATAGCGCCACATATGTTTGTTTCTTACACTGCCAGGTAACCAATCTAGGACCAAAGAACTGGCATCCTACAGTTGTTGATTTCGCGTTGACTTTGCAGCATCCGAAATCCGAATCGGAATACCCTTCGAGCGTAAAATCGCCTTTCCTAGGATACCATAACCCCAATGACGGAGTACCTTTCAGGTAACGTAATATCCTCTTGACAATAATCATGTGCGATGCTCTTGGGTTAGACTGAAATCTTGCTGCAAGGCACGTTGGGTACATAATATCAGGACGTGAGGCAGTCAGATACATCAAAGAACCTATCATGGAACGGTAAAACGTTTCATCAGCCCTGTCTCCGGAGAGATCTGGGTGAATCCCATGATTAGTCGCAAGTGGGGTAGCAGCTGGAGTAGAACTTGACATTCCAAATTTCTCTAGAATATCATGCACGTACTTCGTTTGATGAATGAAAATTCCCTCAGGTAGTTGTTCAACTTGTAGACCCAGAAAGAATTTCATCTCCCCCATTGATGACATTTCGAATTTCTGCTTCATCACCTGTTCGAAATCTTTACACAATTTCTCATTTGTTGACCCAAAAATTATATCGTCCACATAAATTTGTACTATCAGAAGATGACCATCAACGACTTTAGTGAAGAGAGTGGCATCCACTTTTCCACGTATGAACTGGTTAGCGAGTAGGTGTTGAGATAAAGTCTCGTACCAGGCTCTCGGTGCCTGATGTAGCCCATACAACGCTTTGTCCAGCAGATAAACTTTGTTCTTGTGGATTGGGTCAGTAAAGCATGGCGGCTGACCAACATAAACCTCCTCTTTGACCTTCCCATAAAGAAACGCTGACTTTACATCCAACTGATATATTTTGAAATTCTTCCAAGATGCAAATGCTAGGAAAATTCTGATAGCCTCTAGTCGAGCTACAGGAGCATAGACTTCGGTAAAATCAATCCCCTCCTGTTGACTAAAGCCCTGAACAACGAGTCGAGCTTTGTTCCTTACAACCACTCCTCTGTCGTCCCTCTTACACTTGAAAACCCATTTTGTATTGATTTTCCTTTGACCCTCCGGCAAATCCACTAACTTCCACACTCCCAGCTTTTCAAACTGACTTAACTCTTCTTGCATTGCTATGACCCAAGAGTCTTCAGTAAGCGCCTCTTTGTAAGTTCTCGGTTCAACCTGCGAGATAAAACAACTTAATGAAAATTCAGTTTGTAAAGGTGCTACTGTAGAATAAAAACATGTTAAGCCCTGGTCAATTTGACGTCTCGTGCGAACGCCCGATTGCAATTCTCCTATGATCAACTCCTCTGGATGATAAGAAAGAGTTCGCGGCATCACTTCGCTTGGAACTTCTACATTTCCCTCCAGATTAGTAACATTTTGCTCTGCATCTTGTTCACCAACTTGGTTTGTTTGACTTGACAATTGGATCTGCTCCCCCTCAAGATCTGAATCACCATGGTCAAATACTGGCATGTTATCAGCTTCTTGATCATCATTCACCTCCGACTGATTACCAGGATCAACTTCATCATCATGTTCACCAGCATTACTAGGACCTGCTTCATCGTCATTTGAAGTTTCCCGAGGTCTTCTAGAATACTCCGCTGGGAACCTGAGCTGGGACTCATACTCTCGCAAAATATCCAGCTCATCAAAGAAATCTTCTTCTTCCTCAGATTCTTCCCTCATGTCAAACGAATCCCAAAGATTGTCATAATGATAACGCCATGAATCACCAGGATTCTGTGGCGGCATAGTGTACCCCTGACATTCAACATTCGCTGCATCAATAATCCGCTTCTCGCTTGGAACAAAGACACGCCGTGTAGGACTTGAATATCCAACAAAGATTCCCTCAATACTCTTTGAACCAAACTTGCCATTAGGCTCTATCACCGTACAGGGTAACCCAAACGGTTCTAGATACTTCAAATTCGGCTTGCGTTTATTGAGTAGCTCAAAACACGTCTTGTTGAATTTTTTTACAGTAAGAACTCTGTTGAGAGTATAGCATGCAGCAGAAACAGCTTCAGCCCAAAAATTAATTGGTAGCTTAGAATCTGCAAGCATCGTTCTGGCTGTCTCGATTAGCGTCCGGTTTTTACGTTCTGCAACTCCATTCTGCTGCGGAGTGTACGGAGCACTAAACTCATGCAGTATACCTCGTTCGTCACAAAATTCTTCCATCTTACTGTTTTTGAATTCAGTACCATTATCACTTCGAATTCTACAAATCGGCTTCTGGTACAAATTCTCAATTTTCTTAAACAATGCTATCAAGCTGTCAAACGTTTCGTCTTTTGATTTCAAAAACATAACCCAAGAAAATCTGGAGTAATCATCAGTCACGACCAAACAGTAGGAATCTCCTGTTATACTCTTGACATTCACTGGACCAAACAAATCCATATGAAGTCGCTCCAATGGTCCTGAAACTGAATTAACTTGCTTTGTAGGGTGTGACTTTTTCTTCTGTTTGCCTCTGACACAACTTATGCACTCCCCTTCCAGATGAAAACCTTTGACATGAACTCCTGTCACCAAATCGTTATGCACCAAGTGATTCATCTTCCTTAGGTGAATATGCCCCATTTTTCGGTGCCATAACCTTGATTCTTTCTCCGTTGCTCTGGACACAAAACAATGAGCCTGACCCGTGGTTGTAGTAGCGACGCTCATGTCCAACACGTACAGATCATTGACTCTTGGTGCCCTCATGATGATCCACTCTTCAGGTACCACAAATCCCGGTTTCAAAATCAAACATTCTTTGTCGGTGAAATGAGTAGTATACATTCTGTCACAGATCTGGGAGATACTCAGCAGATTGTTCTCCAGCTCAGCGATGTAGTTAACTCTCTCAAACGTTACGATGCCGTTCGATAACGTTCCTTCACCTATAATCCTTCCTCCTTGATTACCCGCAAAACCCACGTAACCACCATTAATGTTATTCACATCATACAGCAACGCGGTCTTCCCTGTCATATGCCTTGACGCTCCACTATCCATTATCCATCTGGATACAAGTTTTGGAAGATCCTGCACATAACAAATCATCACTTAAACAACTTCAAGAAAAATGCCGATTCATGCTTCGTGAACCAGGAAGCTCCGGCAATTCAAACTGTTTAGTCAAACATCGAGTCCACCCAGGCCTCATCAGCCTTAGGTGCAACCTTGACTCTCGCAATTTGAATTTTGAACTTTTCAGCCTTGAGAGGTGGAAAATTTTCATCATAATCAACCGTAATTGATTCTTCAGCCTTTTTCACCTCAGAAGTTGAAACTTTCTTCTCAACTTTTGATTCAATTTTTGGTTTCCACGCCTGTTGAGTTACTGCAACCCTTTTGTAAAATTTACCATTTTGAGTTATCAACTTCTTTACAGGTTCATTTTTCACTTTTAAGTTGTCAATTTTAACATTCTTCTTTTCAAGAACCTTCTTCTCAACAAACATCGGTGTTTTACCCTTCACATCATCCTTCTTTTGTTGAACTTTCACAGCTTCAGTCTTAGGCTTCACATAAGTACACTTTCGTGCAATGTGACCAACTTTATCACATCTAAAACAAGTACGAGTATCAGCTACCCGACTCGTGCCTTCAGACTGAGCCTGTGAAGCTCTCTTTTCAAAGAACTCTTTATTTGATTTCGAAAAAATTTCTTTTTCTTCATCAGCAAGTGAACTTGAACTGTTCACAAACTTTTTCTTCTTGACAAACCTCTTGTTTGGAACATTTCTTTTCTGATACGATTTACCCCCCTGATAACCACCCGACCAATTGTTTCTATTGTTATTGTAAAAACGTGGTGGATAAGAAGTTTTCTTGTTGTAAACCCTGTCTTTCTTTCGACTTAGATTGTACACTGCTGACAACTCCACTTCGACCAGTTTAAAAACATTTGTCAGTTTGTTCAAATTAACATTCTCTATCGTAAACTCAGAATCCGAAAACAACTTATCCGAACCCATCATCTTGTACATGACAAGGTTTGATTCTTCATCTAAGTTATTCTTGGACTTTTGTTTCGGAATGTATTTATCCAAGAAATACCCATCCTCCTCTGAAATGTCACAATCCGGTTTAAGTACTTTGTCAACCACACTTTTTACCACATCATTTTGGACACTTTCGTCACTGGAAGACGTGAACGTGACATCAATGTTCTCAGGAAGTTTAACATCATTTTCTTCCTCAATTTCCACCAAACTAGACTGCTTTTTCGTGTAGTTGTCTAAAATTGGCGGTGGAACTTTGTGAAACCCTACACCCGTTCCATCAGAAAACACATCCTCACCAGCTTTGTTTTTCCCTATGGGTTTGGGAACAATATGCTGCAAAACAAAGCTTGCTGAGCTATAGCTGTTTAACTTCAACTGAATTCGTTCGTTTTCAATTTCAGCTTCTTGAACTTTGAGTTTCAGTTTAGCAATTTCATCTAGTTGTTCGTTAATTGATTCTTCTTTTATTCTTACCACAGCTCTTAGATGTTCATTTTCTTTATATGTTTTGCCATTTCGATCATCACTATCTTTCACAATACTTTTAAGTTTTTTGAACTTCTCAGAAATTTGACGGTTTTCAAGAATTAGCTTTTCATTTTCACGTTTAACTTTCTCATGTTCAATTTTATCAGTTTCAATTTGAGCCGTTAATTCTTTAATCCGTTCGGTTGAAGCTTTTACAGTTTTGTCACGACCGAGAATCTGATCCTCAACATTTTTAACTTTCGTTGTCAGATTCTTAATTTTCTCATTGTTTAAGTACGTGACAGTGTTACAAAAATTGCATTGTTTGGTGCAATTTTTGCAGTCAGTATTTCCATCAATCTTGTTACCTGACGCATTTGTTAACACACTTTGACTGACCAGCCCCTTTGACTCAGTAACAGAATTAAGGTCTACCTCAAGTGCTTTCGCAGCCAGCACCTTGTCAGCCATCTTTCCCAGATTCTCTGCCGTCAACTCCTGTGTAGTATCAATCAAGCCAGTATCAATCTGCTTTGCTTTCTCAAACTCTTCTTTTTCTTTAATCTTTTTCTCCTTTATCTCTTTCTCTTTTTCTTCTTCAATCATCTTCTCAGTTGGCGTTCCCCACCACTTGTGCTGCCAATACTCATCATCTTCTTTTATCTCCTTGATGATGGCTTCCATATCGAGTGTGCTGTCATCAATCGCAATGTTTCCATACCGATCAAGATAGCATTCTCTGCCTGGATCCCATCTATTTGCTCTTCTTGCTTCCAGATAAATGCGAGAGATCCTCAAGATTCTGTTTTCAGCAATCATTTTTCGATAACAGTACTTCTGCTCGTCAGTACGATCATCTTTCCACGGAATCGGTTCATCATCAGTCGCCATGAATGCGTAACCAACCGCATCTTCTTCCGGTAACACTTCCTTACTCCAATCGTACCCCTCATCATCGTAAATCACAGCGAGAGCCCTTGATTTGTCTCTGTTATCTTCAGTCTGCTTCAATCTCGACGGCTCGGATTTATTTTGATGATAGATTGCCTTTTTGTAGTAATCATCTTGAAACGGATTCTCCGACTCATCAACATATGCATTTCTGCATTCCCGCTTGAAGTGACCCTTCTGCTTACACTTAAAGCACGTCACCTTGGATTTGTCGAACCCCAACTTTGTAGACGGACCACCGATCGTTTTTCTCCCAGTAATCTCCATGAAGCGTTGTGCACGTCGAACTGCACTTGCCATCGCCCAACGAATGTCGATCAGTTCCATTTCTTCGGGATCTATCTGATCGTAATCTTCTTTTGTCAGATTTGTATTCCCGATCTTACCAGCCACCAACCCTTCATATGATTCCAACACAGATGCCAAGAAAACCATCTGTTGCTTAGCCGACTCCTCATCAAAATTCTGTGCGTTCTTCAAATCTATCGCGATGTTGCAGGAAAACTTTGCATCAGAACGATTTGCAGAAGACGTAGATCCACTGTGATAACCACTATGGCTTTCACTGCTTGGACTGCTTTGACTTTCTTTGTTTGCTGAAGAAACATTCTCAGCAGTAAATGCAGTTTTAGGAGAAGCAGCTTTCGGCATCAAGCTTTTCGGATAGTATAGATCCAGGTTTTGCTGATAAGATGAGTGATTGATTTTGTGTGTTTTCTTCAGTTCTAGCTCATGACTTTCAAGTCTCTCAATCACCAAATCTGGAGTCAAATTTTCAGGAGCAATAGTGTTCTTCAACATCAGTGCGTAATATCTCCAATCCACTTCATCTGGTAATGAATCGAACAGTTTGTCAACAAGTTCTTCATCAGAATACGTGATCTTATGTCGTGCAAGCTCCAGCTTCAGATGACCGAACCTTTCAATCATTTTGCAAACCGATTCATTTTTAAGACAACCAAACATGTCAAACTCTTTTCTAAGAAGTTTCGTTTTATTTTTTACAATCTCTTTACTTCCTAGACACTTCTTCTTGAGTTTTTCCCATAAATCTTTTGCATTGGAGTAGTCTATCAACGAAATGATGTCTTCCCGCACCGACTGAAACAGTAATGCCACACACTTTTGCTCGGCAACAAATCCTTCAATTTCTTCAGCTGATCTCAATGCTTCACCATTCTTCTTTCCATTTGCATATCCGTTTTTCATACTTTTCCAGCTTGCAAATGCGAATGCCATCAGCCAGTCTTCGAACTTTGTAGACCACCTACTATAATCTTCTATAGCCATCAGCTTCGGAGGTTTGTTGAATGTACTAAATGCGGTATCCGACTCCCAAGCTTCTTTCTTTTTCTCTTTTGGTGGATCCTCATTCGTATTGCTCGAAGACGTATCATTGTTTTCCAGAATTTCCCGTGAATGCGTACATGTCGCTGAACGGGTTCAAGAAAATAACATCCATCGTGAATGTACCTGAAAATCAGACAACACTTAGAAAAATTTTGATTTTTGAAAATATCAGACTCAAACGGAACCTGTTCAAACGGAATGGTTCAAACAGTGATTCAAACGAGCAGGTTATTTTCAAACGGAATGGACTTGTCCGTTTGAAATAACAATAGTTTCAAACGACAGATATTCAAACGACCACCCCAAACGGAATGGATTCAAACGGTTACACTTCAAACGATATGTTCATTTTCAAACGATAATTTCAAACGGTCTTCATTTTTCAAACGATCAGTATGTTTTCAAACGATAGGACTTGTTTTCAAACGATACGTTCAAACGGACTGTGCCTTTTCAAACTGATGACGTCATTTTTCTCGAACAGTTTCAAACGGACACTACGATTTCGATTAGTTTTAGATCGAATTTTAGTTCCAAATTGTCAAGGATTAGTTAAAAGTGAATTTCGTTTGATATGTGAACGTTTCAAGCCATTTTAACCGTGACAACTAGTTCAAATCAGAAAAGAAAGGTAGAAGTGAGATAATCCGGCGATTTCAAGCTGTATTTGGTATGAACTCCTCGTCCTGAGCTCTGATACCACTTGTTGGACCGTTCTGATGTCCTTAAACGTCAGTAAAAGTAGTTCATCTCAGTTTACAAAGGCGGAAACAAAGTAAACTAAGTCAAAGCAGCTTGTTCCTTCCAATTTCTCTTTCTATTACTGATTGCGAGTCTTTACAATGATTCTGATACAAATCCGACAGCACCTCGACTCACAAACACACACATTCGTTCTGCTGACCGTTTGAACTGAACAACTATTTATAACAACCACCCTTCCGTTTGAATGGTGTTCAAACGACCAGGATTGTTCAAACGGTCAGTGTTCAAACGGCTACACATGATTCAAACGGCCAGGTGAACTTCAAACGGCCAGGGTATGTTCAAACGGCCAGACATCCTAAAACCTATACAAACCCTAATTTAATCATGTTTATGCACCCGTTTAACCTATCTAGACACAAGACTTAATAAGACGTAGTCAGCAGACATTTCGTGCACCAACAATTATATCAACACAAATCAATGCAATTACAAACAAACATAACCGACTAACTTCCAACAAACATGATGAACTTTCCATTAACATGATGAACATCCCATTATCACGATTAACATTCATCAACATAATAAATATTCCATTAACACGATGAACATTCAGCAACATATTGAACATTCCATTAACACGATGAACATTCAGCAAAATAGTGAACATTCCATTAACACGATGGACATTCAGCAACATAGGGAACATTCCATTAACACGATGATCATTCAGCAACATAATGAACATTCCATTAACACGATGAACATTCAGCAACATAATGAACATTCCACTAACACGATGAACATTCAGCAACATAATGAGCATTCCACTAACACGATGAACATTCAGCAACATAATGAGCATTCCACTAACACGATGAACATTCAGCAACATAATGAGCATTCCACTAACACGATGAACATTCAGCAACATAATGAGCATTCCATTAAGACGATGAACATTCAGCAACATAATGAGCATTCCATTAACACGATGAACATTCAACAACATATTGAACATTCCACTAACACGATGAACATTCAGCAACATAATGAACATTCCACCAACACGATGAACATTCAGCAACATAATGAACATTCCATTAACACGATGAGACTATCATCTGAATTTACATTAAGGATAGACGAAGTTCATATGAACTTAATGTTTTGGTCAAAAATCACACAAGGATAATGCAACCAAACTCTTTGTAAACGGGGAATGATGCTTGGTATGATGAACAAAGATAAGGATCACTATAATGAAAATTTCACAAGTGACACAAGGATTTATACGAGGAAAAAGCCCTTGATCAATGAATGATCTCCGGCATAAAAAACCTCGGGTGATGGAAACTACCGATCACCAAACTTCAATATAACAAATAATGGTTACAACTTCGGATGGTAACGAGCTAGGTACAAGGATCACTATAGTATTGTCACGGCTCCCCGACCCACCCTGGACGGAGTCGGGGGCTGCGAGGCAGTTCCCGGTGGTACTCGTGGTATTTATTTTATGCGGCAGCGGAAGTCTTTGATTAACAGGATCTTTTCACCGGAAAATACTTGTTTAGTATATTACACAAAGTTTAAGGAATAAATCCCAAAATTTACAATAAGTTGATTTCACATAGAAATCTTTATTTTTCCAAAACATGTTTTATTTATTTACAATGAGCCACTTCCCTGAGCTTGATAGTGCTTTACTGCACTTTTTCTGGATCACACAGATCACCTGAAACATGTTTGAAAAAGGTTTTGTCAGCGGGGAAATACTGAGTGAATCATTCCATTTTCTAAAACGACCCGTTAGTTATAAATCACAGTATTAAGAGCGATTACAATGTTTCTATCAACCAATTATCAAGAATGGGTATTTGTCACTCGACCGGATCTGTGACTGTGGTCATACCACTATTGGGTCCCGTCGCCCCAATAATGACGGTTTACTCACACAGAGCAATAATCACTCACATAGAGTAATACTCACTCACATAGAGTGATAGAATTAGTAATGTGCACAATACCCCACATACCAGCTGTAATTTGGTGATTACAAAGACTCAATCCCTGTAATTATAACCTTGAAAATAATTTGAGGTATTGTAATACTTGTCACACCCTGTCTTTTGCGGAAGCGTATGATGTGTGACTAGCTTGTTATCATTGCATTCGATCATAATAAACAACTACATGATTTAAAACGATGTTCATCCATTCGGAAAATTTTGAGGATCACAAACACTTGTCATTTAAGTTTTAAAACACAACCTTCATCTAGGTTACAATTCAACAAAAGTGGATGACATCAAAACTTGTAGTCTACTTCTAGTTACAACACTTGCGCCCAAGATCCATCCTGTCACCTGAAATACATGTAATTTTGGAAAACATCAACATAAAGTTGAGCGAGTTCATGCGTTTTGCATACCGAGTATGAAAACATGGTATGTATCTTGTATAAATAAAGTATTCTTGCAAAAATCAAGTTTTCTTGTGTACACCACGTACTAATTGAATGTTTGTACAAAGACATTTCGGCATGTGAGGACATATGGAGCATTAGTGTTGGCTCCTTTAAGGCATGTGAGGACTTATGGAGCATTAGTGTTGGCTCCTTTAACTATGTCGATTACCCTCGACTGTGTCGATTAACCTCGACTGTGTCAATTTCCCTTGACTGTGTCGATTACCCTCGACTGTGTCGATTTACCTCGACTGTGTCGATTTACCTCGACTGGGACACCGAAGCACTCAAGAGGTCACATAAGGACCATGAGTGGGGCTCGGCCGTACCCGTTAGATCTAACCCTCGTCCCTAATTACTGAATGTTTTTAATGGCTTGGTACTAGTTTTCACCAAGACTTTATGGCATTTTTAGTATTAAGTCTATGCTCACATGATCTAGTAATTTCTAGGCATTTCTTAAAGCACATCATACTTGGTTCTCGTTCTCACCAAGTGTGCTTCTCGTATTTTTGTATTCTCGATTCGTATTGCACTCGGTACTCGTTCTCACCAAGAGTGCTTCTTGTATTTTTACTACTTGTAAAAAAATTATAATATTTGTAACATGTATTTCACCCCCGAGAGTTATAAAACCAAAAACAGTTAAAGAAAAGGGGGAGCATGAACTCACAACTTTGCGTTCCTGCGTCGTAAACTTCACCGGAGTTGCTTATCTAGCGTCGTGACCTAAACGCGTTTTATTAACGTTAGTCACTAGACTTGTATTGCACAAGTGCAAGTCACTATCTTTTGTATTTGTGTTCTTGTGTTAAAAATATTTATATTTTTAACTATTTGTCTTATATCATTTTCTCAAAAATAAATATACGTATCTTGTATTTTGCACCCGAATTATGTATTTTGTCCAAGTAATATATTTTCATAAATATATCCTCTTGTATGTGTCTAAGCATGTTGTATGTGTATTTTCATGTTTATACTCCTCATGAGTATTTAGTGTATCTTTACGTCTCAATACGCTAGCACGTATAACACATACTATATACACTTAGCACAAAAGTTGGTGATAAAATAATATATATTTTTCTCTCAAAAATATACATATTTATATCCACTTTTATTTTTGAAGAAATCCTCATTTCTTATCACCAAAAATTAGGGAAACCTTGGTAATACCTTTAAATACATTTTTAGGGAATAAGTTCTTCAAAAACTTATATTTTTCTAAGTGTCAAAATTTATAAAAATTTTGACAGAGTTTCCCCTAAAAATGGAGGTTTCCCATGTTTTCAAAACATGTGTTTATTTTCTTTTAAATCGTCAACAATCATCAACAACAATTATCAACAATAATCATCAACAACAATTATCAACAATAATCATCAACAACAATTATCAACAATAATCATCAACAACAATCACTAATTTTCCCCATTTCATGAACTTGCATATTTACAAAAATGTGTAGTAATTTACTAGCACATTTAGTAAGTCTTGTTATCTTTAAAAATAAGTTTAATTTCTTAAAAAAAAAACTTTATTTTTAAAGAATATGAAGTTCCACAACTTCTAGTCGGTTTTTACGAAAATTATTTCTTTGTTAAAACTTTTGTTACACTAGTGTTCGCACACTTGTTTGATCACAAAAAATCACTTTTGTTTGTGTAAGATCCGGATTAGAACATGTGATTTCTTTTGACGCTTGGTCTTTTGAAAATACCACTTGTGGACACATAGATCGGCTAGTTTTAGACACTATTTCATAAGTAAAAATACTTTTACACAAGTTCATGTTTCTTGTGTGGTAGAGTTTCACCTTTTAACCCTTGCACCATTTCAAACAAGCTTATGTCAAGATCCATGATCTTAACCAAACAGGGTTAAATGATGATCCGAGCTACCACAACGTAGATCGGGCCTAAATAATCACAAATTTCAATTACTACAACATTTACACAACTAGTGAGCTTTTAACCATCATTTTTCATGTTTTTAGTAGACTTTAATGCACCATTTTGTAAGATTTCGAGTTTTAATCATTACACATCACATTAACCACTTCAAAATAGCTCAAGAATGTGTTTTAAGCAACATACCACTAGCTCGAGGCTAGGGAAGTATCTAGACGCGAATGTGGTGGATAAAAGCTAGAGAAAGAGGTCCTTCGAGCTCCGAGTGCACCAAGCCTTCTTATGCGTGACACTTGACACTTGTATGATGTTGGAATGTGAAGAACAAAATCGAAAAATATGATGGATGATCAAGGGGTGTTCGGCCGAAAGTTTTTGAGGGAGAGGATAGAGTAGTTTTGTGGTGTTGGGTGGTGAATTGTCTAGTGTGCCATCTCAAGGTATTTATAGACATTCCATACGGCATATTCCTAGCATATTCCTGGCATATTCCTGGAATATTCCTAGCATATTCCTGGCATATTCCTGGAATATTCCTGGCATATTCCTGGCATATTCCTGGAATATTCCTAGCATATTCCTAGCATATTCTTTGGAATATTCCTAGCATATTCCTGGAATATTCTTAGCATATTCCTAGCATATTCTTGGAATATTCCTAGCATATTCCTAGCATATTCCTGGAATATTCTTAGCATATTCCTAGCATATTCCTGGAATATTCCTAGGTTTTCTGCGTTGTCTGCGTTTTGCAGTGTAAGCACTGTGTCGCGTAGGAACACACGGTACGTGCTTAAACTTGAAAAATAACGTTTTTAAGCGTTTTAATTTATTTTTCAACACGAACCTGATTAAAATAAAATTTTAATCATAACAGAATATTTGTGGGATTAAATATTATCCGGGCAGCCATCAACGTTCGTTTCGCAGTTTTGTCGCAATTAGTTCTGCTCTTAAAGTGTGTTTCGGGTGCTTTTTAGTGCTTATTTTTGCTTTCATATAGCATATATATTAAACCCTTGTATGTACTCTTGGGTTTTAATGTATTCTTGTTATTGGACCTACACCTAGGCTCCAATTTTATTGTCTGACTGCTTTCTGCAGTTCCGTTGACACAGTGTGTCTTACCGGTGAGTTTACTAATATTTTTGACGCAACGCTCTCGTTTTTGCATAAAGCAATATTTTGTAGTATAAAACGTACATGAATTCACTTGTATGGAATTCAGAAACTTATTTCTCTTGTAAACTAGATCATGTATGTTCATTAAGGCACATATCACTGTTCATTTAGTGTACGGAATGTACGGAAAAGTGACGGTTGTCACAATACTTACTCACAAACGGTGAGAAAACAGTTTTAAAAGAAGAATGACTCACAAACTGTGAGAAAAGAGTTTATAAAAGGGAATGACTCATATTGCAGATTAACGAGCAAATAGATATTGCCTACTGATTAGCCTTGATTACACCTAGTTTAATACAATGTACACACAGGCAGGTTAGTAACTAATACAGCAGTTACGTCAATTCACGAGATTAAACCCTCACAACGATTAATCAGTGCAATACTCGATAATTCAATCGGATTCACAACGAATAACAGAGCATAGTCCGAATTCGAACAGCACTCTAATATTCAAGTCGAAATCACGACGAATAATCAAAGTACAAGCTCAATTGAGCAGCACCTGGAATATCGTTGGATAGTTATAATCAATCGGACGTTGAATCGTAATAGCGATCGAGTTATTACCCTGATTGCGGCAGCGTTTCGATAATCGTGTGTGTTATAAACTGTTTCGACTGTAACTCAGTACATAAGGTGAATTTGGACGTCGAAGTAATACCAGAATCAAGTGCCAACGTCCCCTATTTATATCTGAAAAATGTGCTCCCTCGCGTGTCGCGACAGGGAAACCTGGTCCTGTCGCGTGGCGCGACGGATAACAATTTAGGGTAGGGTAGGTTCGTGTCCCAGTAGCTTGGATGAGTTGTTAATCACACGAAATTTTACTTCTTCAGCAAGTTTAGAGAATAAACGTTACTAGGGTTTAACCCCCCCTGAGTTTTAGGGGCCCTGATCCTAATTCCGATTGTTATGAAAATTTTAGGGTTTATGCGGAATTACTTGGGTTTCTCAATTAGGATTTCCTTAATAGCTAATTACCATCCTAATTATCGATTTTCGTGACAGTTGTTACAAGTATCGTGTGCTAAAGCGTGTGAGAAATGTGTTGTGTCTTCCGAATGTTCAAGAGTGCCATTTATACAAGTGTGTGTGGTTCTATTTTAGGCAAATCACCTAACTACTAGCTCGTTACCCCTTTAGAAATAGAAGTAAATTTAGCCTAATTAATTTCCCTTGAATTGTGCTGAGTTTCCATATTATCCATAACGTCCATCTTTGATTATGCATATGCGAAATTAGCGTGACAGATTCCTTGTTTACGTTGCTAAGACCAGGTCCAACTCGTAATTCCTGCAAAACAACATTAAATCCAAAGAGAACAATCGCTAGTATGAGGATCCTTAGGATGATCCATGATCCTGACCCTGGAGCTCTTCTGAGGATCACTATCTGCCAAAGAAACAAGGATCACTTGTTAGGATACCGAGTAAGGATCATAGGTCATAAAAATCCAGCCCTAACAATTGCCCCCAAAATATAAGGAGTATTTATGTAATATTAATGAGTTATATTTTGCCGAATCTTATCTATAACTAACTCAACGGATATATAGCCGTTAAGAACGAACTATCCGTTGCGATCTGACGTCATGGAGATGACAGCCCTGCACAAATCATCATTATAAATAGAAATAGGGATAGGATCGTTTGCATTTAAATTCAGGAACTCTTCCCTTTATAACCGCGACCAGAGGATTGAACAGGTATTCCCCTTTATCTTCTTTCTTCCTTGCTCTGTTTTTCTTTTCTTTTTCCATCGTTCTGCGAAAGATGTTGCTCCGGAACTCTCCCTGTAAGGATCCTAAGAAGAGCAGCCCCTTGAAGGGTCAAAGGATCATCAAGGATTCCCCCACCGAGAGGTGTTGCTTTACCGACCCTCAAATCGATAAAATCCGTCATTGTTTCCCGGCGGAAACCCTTTTCAAGTCTTTTAGTCCTACCGCTTTGAGTGATTTCATCTCTGAGACTTGGGTAGCTTTCCCGGTCACTCCTTTCATGATAGGATACTCATATCCTTTCCCTCAGTTTACCCAATCCTTTTTCTCTCTTACAGGCATCTGCTATATCCAGGCTATGCCGATGATCTGGAGGGTCTTATACACCCTTGAAAGGTTCATCGAACAAGAAGGGATAGACCTTGGTATGGCAGAGTTGGCTGAGATGTATGATCTCACAACTTTTGGATCCCACCGATACTTGTTCAAACGAAAAGCTGGAGAGGAGCACCCTGTTCTCAAGGTTACCAAAAATGATGTGAACTGGAAGTGGCGGTTCTTTTTTGTAAAGAGAGATACCATCCCTAATGGGGAGGATTTGCCCAAGAAGTGGGCCACCCATGGTAGGATATAGGATCCTGGAAGGATCACCGTAGAACTTGTCCTGTAGCATGAGAATCACTGATGTTCTGTTGTTTTCTTGTTGTGCAGCTATCTCCGTTTCACACCTGAAGTTGACTCCTGCTGCAAAAGAGAGGCTCCTGGCCTTTAAGAAGCTTGATCCTGAAACAAGAACTTTCCAGGTTACCACCCAGGATTCTCAGGAAGTATCCTCTGCCTCTGTCACAATGTCAAGTAAGTATCCTTATTTAAGGAGTATTTATATAATGAGAGTCAAATAATATTAAGATACTTATCTTGTTTTGGTTGTGTAGGTGCTGGAAAATCCTCTAAGTCTGCTTCAAAGTTCGGCATCGATGATCTTACTAATGTCAAATCTGCAAGGAAGAAGACTCCTGCTGCTAGCCCAACTGCTTCAGCCCCTAAAGCACCAATCAGGGGAAAAGGAAGCAAGAAGAGAAAGGCCTCTGAGGATTTGCAAGGTCTGCCCCTGCTCCGCTAACAGTTTCTGGATTACTTCAACGAGGTAAGGATCACTGCCCCTGTTTGTGTATCCTGACAGTTTTGAGGATCACTTGTTTCTGATGTTATGCCTTGTTTTCCTTGCAGAAATTTGTTGAGATAGAGACGTATGTTGGCCACGTCGAGGATCAAGACCGCCAGATTGCTGACCTTCAACAAATGGGTGTGCTGAAGGATCTTAAGATAGCTGACCTTCAGAAGGAGCTCCGGGCCACCAAGGATGATGCTGCCAAGATGCTGATCAACTTTGACTATGAGAAGCATGAGATCACCCAGGATGCCAAGGTCTCTGCTGCAATAACCATGTATAAGATCCAGCTGCAGATGGCTATGGAGGCTCAGGATCCTGCCTTCGACAAGAGCACATGGGATGTAGAGGGTTGGAAGGCGAGGCTGGCAGAGTTGGAGGATGATGAAGAAGCTGAGGAGATCCCGATGCTTGAGGGTGGAGGCGCTGGCAAGGATCATGCTGGAAAGGCAAGCGGAGCTGGTGGTGATGGTGCAGCGAAGGTGTTAGGGCTGGATTTTTATTATAGGTGATCCTTACACGTGATCCTAACCAGTGATCCTTGTTTCTTTGGCAGACAGTGATCCTCAGGAGGACTTCAGGATCAGGATCATGGGATATTATAGGATCCTCATACTAACGATCATCTTCGCTTAATGCAATATTATTTTTGCAGGAATATCTAGCAGGATATGCTCTAGGCATCATGATCCAGGGACGCGTCTTCACAATTATGGCAAGAGCTTAATTGAAGAAAGACGTTGCACAGGATATGGAAACATGGCTTGATTCATGGGCAGCAATTTAGGCTAGATTGTATCTCATTTCTAAAGGGGTAATGAGCTGAATATTAGTTTAGCTACCTAAAATAGGTCACCTACACATGTATAAATACCACTCTTCCTCATTCGGAAGAACACACACGACATACGACACAACTCTCAAACACTTAGACACTCAGTGATCCTTGTACTCAGCTCATTACTATCCGAAGTTGTAACTACATTTTTATTATATTGAAGTTGGTGATCGGTAGTTGCCATCACCCGAGGTTTTTTATGCCGGAGATCATACATTGATCAAGGGCTTTTTCCTCGTATAAATCATTGTGTCTTTGCATCTTTTATCACAGAAGTGATCCTTTACTTTCATAATTAACCAAGCATCATACCCCGTTTACATAAAGTTTGGTTACATTATCCTTGTGTGATTTTTGACCAAAACAGTTTGGCGCCCACCGTGGGGCAATTGGTGCTTCATTCATAAGAAATTCTTTTGTTCAAAGAGTTACATGGCTTCATCATTGAAGAACACGTCCACGGCGATGTCTGCAGTCACCTCATCAGAGATCACCTTGCCTCCTCCACCGGCAGGATCTCAGAAAAATACTGAGAAGAGATCAACTCCCACTTTCTCTAAACCTCTATCTTCTTCTGCTATGAATTCTTCTATTCCCAGTACTAGTGATGTATTTGCTTTAATTTTGCAGATGAAGGATCGTATGCAGCGGCAAGATGAAACTAACGAAAGGATCCTCAGGGAAATTGGAGATCTCAAAAGACAAAAGAAAGCGGCAGAGGATCATTCTCCACTGATGCCCAAATCCTTGAGTTTTGATACTCCAATGATCACTTCCCAGCCATCAGGGATCCCGGACGTGCAAATCATAGGGGAGTCAAGAGGATCACATCTCAGCTCGGCAGCAATGACTCAGACGTCAGGCTCACATTTTCAGCCTGTAGGATCCTATCCTCGGTACATGGGATCCTTCAGGAATTTGGGAGCCTATCCGGAGACACAGCAGTTTCAAGGATCCTACTTTGTTCCAGGATCATCCCAGGTTCAAGGATCCTCCTTTGTTCCAGGATCATCCCAGGTTCAAGGATCCTCCTTCGTTCCAGGATCATCCCAGACACCAGGATCCTTCCAGATACCAGGATCCCTAAAAAATCTGCAAACAGGAAGTCTAGATGTCCATCAAGGGGACTTCATTCCAATGCAGACCATTGCTTCCACTGGCCCCTCCGTTGTTCCAGAACCCCAGCAATATGGATTCCCTAACTTGAACCCAATGGGAGGTAACACTTCAAACAATTATCCTACCACTAACCATGGATTCATGCAGGATACAGGTACCAATCATGCTATGGCCAGGGAGTTGCAGAAGCTAAAAGATATGATCTCAAGTGTTCCCGGGGTAGTCAAACCTATCCCAGAGATTGCAGATGGAAGCCACAAGGTATCCCGTTTTGCACCACCAATTTGTGATGCAGAGGTACCCAAAAGGTTCCATATCCCTACCATGAAGTTGTATGATGGCACAACGGATCCAGAGGAGCATATAGCACAATACAGGGAAAGGATGGAGATCAATCCTATCCCAGAAAAATTGAAGGAAGCATGCCTATGTAAAGGATTTGGATCCACTCTTACTGGATCAGCTCTTAAGTGGCTGCTAAGTCTTCCCCCTTACTCTATTACTTCATTTGCCAATTTAGTTAATTTATTCAATAACCAATTCTCTTGTAGTAGAAAATTTGAAAAATTAACTAGTGATTTGTACAGGATAACTCAAAATCATAATGAATCATTAAGGGATTATATAACTAAATTTAGTAAAGAATCCTTGGACATTCCCAACTTGGATATGGCTACGGCTGTTGAAGCCTTCAAAATGGGACTGCTTAAGGATTCATTATTCTATGATGATCTTGTTATGACACCATGCAGGAATTTAGATGAAGTAAGAACTCGAGCACTCAGGTTCATCCGGCTAGAGGATGACAAGAGGATCCAGGAGAGACAAGTAGGATCCTCAAAACAAGATAAGCAAGGATCCTCCTTCAAGAGCAACAAGTTCAAATCCTACCATAGAAATGAGAACAAGAATGTGCATGCTGTTGACCAAGAAGAGGATGATGAAGGATATCCTCCAATCTCAGAATATTGTTTTTCCGTTGATAATCATGAACTAATCCTTGCAATGCAGAATCTAGGTGAAAAAGCTAGGTGGCCCAGGAAGAATGATAAACCATCCGGGACTAAAGACAAGTCAAAATGGTGTGCATACCATGAGGATTTCGGGCATCTAACTGAAGATTGTATAGCCTTAAGAAAAGAAATCGGATACCTGCTAAGCAAGGGGCATCTAAAAGAGTTATTGGGGAGAAAAAAGCAAAGGACCCAGGATCCTGAAAGGATCCCCGAAAAAGCTCCAGCACCTCCGGCAAATGCACAAGTGATCAACTTTATATCCGGAGGATCAGACATCTGTGGTACATCCTTCTCGGCGGCCAAAAGACATGCAAAAGAATCAAAAATGGATAATGGAGAAAGGCCTATTAGAACATCAAGTGTCTCAGAAGGGAAGATGATAACATTTGACGAGGATGATCGCATCAACATTCAGGATCCTCACCATGATAGTTTAGTTATCACTCTCTTTATCTCTAACCATTTTGTCCGCAGGATCCTTATTGATGGAGGGAGCTCAGTGAACATTATCCAGCTTGATGTCCTGAAGAAGATGGGAATCCCAGAATCAGACATCACACCAAGATCCTCCGTGCTTGTAGGATTCAGTGGGGAGACGAAGAAAACTCTGGGGGACATCAAACTCCCAATCTACGTGGAAGGATTACATAATTACCAAAAATTTTGTGTTATTGACTGTTTATCTTGTTGCAACGTTATCCTTGGCAGGCCTTGGATACATGACATGAAAGCAGTTCCATCTACCTATCATCAATGTGTGAAGCTCCCTAGCCCATGGGGGATAATCAAGATCGACAGTGATCAGCAGGAGGCTAAGGATTGCTATACCTCATCCATGAAGCCAACCTCGAAGCCAAGGGAGCAATAGCAATTACAGTATCCTCCGAGGAATGTCTTGGAGGCAAGGGAACAAGATGTGGATGAAATCCTCTTGGATCCTAGTGATCCTGAATCAAAAATCTATATCGGATCAGGGATCCTTGGCAAGATGAAAGGAGATTTACTATCCTTCCTCAAAAGACGAAAATCTACCTTTGCTTGGAAACATGAAGATATGACAGGTATATCTAAGGATATTATTACTCACAAACTTGGCATTGACAGGTCTATCAAATCAATCCATCAAAAAAGGAGGAAGTTTGCACCAGAAAGGAATGCCATTATCCAAGAAGAAGTAGAGAGACTACTTCGAGCAGGTATGATCAGAGAGGTAAAGTATCCAAAATGGTTAGCCAATGTGGTTGTTGTCCAAAAGAAAAACGGAAAGTGGAGGGTATGTGTCGACTTCACTGATCTGAACAAGGCATGTCCCAAGGATCCTTTCCCATTACCCCACATTGACTCCATGGTGGATGCAACAGCGGGGCATGAACTGTTAACCTTCATGGATGCATCATCTGGATTCCAACAAATTCAGATGGAACCATCTGACCAAGAGGATACAGCCTTTATGACCCCAACCGGTTTATATTGTTATATTGCCATGCCTTTTGGACTAAGAAATGCAGGTGCAACATATCAAAGGCTGGTAAATATGATGTTCAAAGATCAAATTGGAAAAACTATGGAGGTGTACATAGATGATATGGTGGTCAAGTCAAAGAAAGCTGAGGATCACCTAAGGGACTTAGAAGAAGCATTCGATATCCTTGATAATTACAACATGAAACTTAATCCTTCAAAATGCCATTTTGGTGTTAAGGCAGGAAAGTTCTTAGGATACATGGTAACCCAGAGGGGCATTGAAGCAAGCCCGGAACAAATCAAAGCATTAATAAATATCAAATCTCCTGCCAATGCCAAGGATGTTCAAAGACTGACAGGCAGGATAGCAGCTTTGAACAGGTTCATATCGAAATCCTCAGAGAAATACAGAGAATTTTACGATATCCTAAGGAAGAATAAGAAGTTCGAATGGACTGAGAAGCATGAGAATGCTTTACAAGCCCTAAAAGAGTATATGTCCTCAGCACCAGCATTAGCAAAACCGGAAAAAGGAGATGTGTTATCCTTATATCTGGCGGTATCCTCAACCGCTGTAAGTGCTGTCCTTGTTAAGGATCACGAAGGTACACAATATCCTATCTACTATGTAAGTAAAAGTCTACTTGATGCCGAATCCAGGTACTCACACCTCGAAAAACTTATCCTTGCATTAATCATGGCATCGACTAAGTTAAGACATTATTTTGAAACCCATACTATTGTTGTTAGAACTAATTTTCCAATTAAGAATGTCCTCAGGAAACCAGATATGTCAGGGAGAATGGCTAAGTGGGCAGTAAAGCTTAGTGCCCATGATATAAGATACGAACCAAGAACAGCTATTAAATCTCAAGCACTAGCTGACTTTGTGGCTGATTTCAGTAGTGATCTACAAAAAGAAGCAGAATTGGAGGTCCAGCAGCTGGATGAGACCAAGGATCCTTGGATACTACACACTGACGGATCCTCAAATATCAAAGGCACAGGGCTAGGGATCCTACTAAAATCGCCACAGGGGGACATAATACCCCACTCCATAGCCTGTGAGTTCCAAGCAACTAACAATGAGGCTGAGTATGAAGCCTTAATTGCTGGCTTACAAATTGCTAAGGATATGGGGGTAAAGTATCTTAAAGTATATGTAGATTCATTATTGATCACTAATCACTTTAACGGATCCTATGCTGTTAAAGGTGAAAAACTAACCAAATATTTAGAGATAGTCAAAGAATTGGCACTCTCTTTTGTTTCTTTCAGCTTGACACAGGTACCAAGGGAGGAGAACACAGGGGCTGATGCATTGGCCAACCTAGGATCATCCTTGAAGATTCCAGAAGATATAAGTATCCCTATCATCCATATCCTGGCTCCTGCTATTGAAAATCAGGTGGCCATGGAAATAGAAGAGGATACTGCAATGATCCCTAGTGAAGAAGCCCAATCTTATTCAGGATCATGGATCTCACCAATCATGAGATACTTGCAACATGGGGAGATTCCGACGGGAGAAAATCCTAGAGCTTTCAGGATTAAGGTATTTCAATTTACAACTTTGAAAAATGTATTATATAAGCGATCTCTTGCAGGACCATATTTGAGATGTATCGAGGATCCTGAAATCGAGGAAGTGTTGAAAGATTTCCATGAAGGAGATTGCGGAAACCACACTGGGGGCAGGGCATTATTCTCAAGGATCCTTAGAACAGGATACTACTTGCCAACCATGAAAAGGGATGCTGTAGAGTATGCTAAGAAATGTGATCCTTGCCAAAGGCATAGCAATATCCTCCATCAGCCAGCTGAATTTTTACACCCAATACCATCCTCTTGGCCATTAATGAGATGGGGAATGGATATAGTTGGCAAGCTCCCTAAAGCACCTGGTGGAAAAGTATTTATGCTTGCCATGACTGACTATTTTTCCAAGTGGATAGAAGCTGAAGCCTTCGCTCAAGTCAGAGAAAAGGAAGTCATATCCTTCATTAAAAGAAACATTATAACTAGATTTGGCATTCCCTCTGAAATTGTATGTGATAATGGCTCCCAATTCATTGGAAGCAGAACCACTAACTTTTGTGACAGTTGGGGAATCAAGATGATAACATCAACACCAGTTCATCCACAAGCCAATGGTCAAGCAGAATCATCCAACAAGATCATCATCAACAATCTGAAGAAGAAGCTAGGATCCAAGAAGGGGAAATGGGCAGAGGAGTTACCTTACGTGCTATGGGCTGATAGAACAACTCCCAAGAATGCCACTGGTCAAACACCTTTCTCTTTAGTATTTGGGGCAGAAGCAGTGATCCCAACAGAGATGGTGATCCCAACTGCTAGAACAATTGCTCGTGATCCTGAAGAAAATGCTGCAATCCTGGCTCAGGATTTGGATACTATTGAGGAAATCAGGGATCTAGCTAGAATAAGGATGGCAAGCTACCAACAAAGAATGGCTGGTACCTACAACAAAAATGTCAGGATAAGGAAGTTCCAAGTCGGAGATATGGTGTTGAGAAAAGCATTTCAAAATACTATCAATCCTGCTGACGGGAAGCTAGCACCAAAATGGGAAGGTCCCTACTTGATTGAAGCTGAAGCAGGAAAGGGGGCATACAGGTTGCTAACCATGGAAGGAAACTTGTTACCAAGAGCCTGGAATGCTGTTCACTTAAAGAAATATTTCATGTGAACATGATCCTTCATGCATGTGATCCTTACATTGAAGTATCCTTGAAGGATCCCGGAGATATCAGTGATCCTTACTATGGTAATATGCTTATCCTAAAACTATTGCATTTTCTTACTTTTTACCTAAGGATAAGGATCATGTATCCTTCATCCTCTACTCACAAACCATTTGAGTTATGATAGTTCAGGTATCTTCAGCAAATCGTCAAAGATCTCCAAAAGCACCACAGATCCTTGGGTCCAACCCCAGTTATCCTTGGGATTATCCCCAGTTTCCGCCAGCAGCGCACGATGATCCTGGTATAGTTCACGTCTTTGGGACCAGTACCCACTTTCGGGGCTGACAACCTCATCGTACTGGCTATATTTAGGATCCTACGTATAATGGTAGACGTACCATACATCCGTTCCTAAGGTTTCTAACGTTTTCACGTTAGCTAAGGTTTTGACATTCTCATGTCACTAAGTTTGGATAGTCGCCAGTAAGGGCCATACTCCAGTTTACATACGATCCTTTGGGCTTGTCCCCAGTTATCCTTTGGGCTTGTCCCCAGTGATCCTCCGGGATCATCCCCAGTTATCCTTTGGGCATGTCCCCAATTACTAATTTATCTTTTACATTGGCTTAGTCCCAAGTTATATCTCACTTTTCAGGTTTTGGAAGTCTAAACATATAAGGGTCCTTAATCCTTGTTAACTATCAAAGTCTTATCTATGATTGTCTTGATTGAAGGTTAGGATCCTAACGTGGATCCTCAGGTATGATCCTTGACTATTTTTGATTATACTCTTTATCCTAACCGACCCTTATACTTTGACAACCAAACCTATGATCCTTGAACTAAAATACTTTGAATATTTTCAATTTCAGGATATTTGATCTAGGATCATATCCTAAATTTGTTAAATATATTTTCAACTCTTGCCACTTTAACAAATATACTACAAAAACAACTAAGAAACAAGAAGATAAGGATAACAACACGAGATAAGCCAAAAAAGTTAAGTTATATTATTAAATAAAAGGATCATTAACCCTTTCAAAGAGTTGTCAAAATTGCCAACCCACATTTCTACCAGCAAAACGTGGCCCGTCCACATGGGTTGGCAAAGGGTGTCCATTGTCTATGCGGTCTTAGCATTGTGCAGGAGATTAAAAGCGGCAGGATCACAAAGGCTTCATCCCCCAAACAGAGGATCCCTCCACCTTTTGTAATCCTACCTATTGTTCAAAGAATCCAGGATCCTTAACTCTAAGAAACTATTGTTCAGAGATTACAGACCATAATTGTTTCAAACCATCAACAACCACAAAAAACCACTACCAAACCTAAAAAATTGGGCTCCGGCCTAGTCAACAATATCCATCATCGCCCAATCATGCAGCCTACTCCTTTGCTGCTCCATCACCACCAGCATCTCCACCTTGATCCTTCTCAGCATCACCACCTTCCAGCATGGGGATCTCCTCAGCCTCATCCTCGTCCTCCAGGTCCGCCAGCCTTGCCTTCCAACCTTCAAAGTCCCACGAGCTTTTGTCAAAGGTAGGATCCTGAGCCTCCTCAGCCATCTGAAGTTGTATCTTGTACATAGCAATTGCCGCGGAGACCTTTGCATCTTGGGTGATCTCCTGCTTCTCGTTATCCATATCAATCAACCTCTGAGCAGCCTCATCCTTCGTGGCCCGGAGTTCCTTCTCAAGATCTGCTATCTTGAGGTCCTTAAGCACGCCCATTTGTTGAAGCTCGGCAATTTGGCTCTCCTGGTCCTCAACATGGCCAAGATAGGTCTCAATCTCGGCAAGTTTCTGCAACAGGAGAAGAAAAAGATAAGCATAGGATCAGATGATCCTCAAGAAAAGCAGGATACACAAACAGGATATGCGAGGCGGATAACCAACAGGGGCAGTGATCCTTACCTCATTCACATAGTCAAGGAATTGCTGACGGAGGAGGGGAAATCCTTGTAGATCTTCAGTAGTCTTCCTCTTCTTCCCCTTGCCTCGGATAGGCGCTTTGGGAGCTGATACTGAAGGACTGGCAGCAGGAGCCTTCTTCTTTGAAGATGTGACATTGGCAAGATCACTTATCCCAAATTTGGAGGCAGATTTAACAGACCTGGCAGACTTCCCAGCACCTACACAATCAAAAACAAGATAAGTTGCTTTATTAATCAAACAATCCTACATATAATTTATTTTCTATAAGGATACTTACTTGACATAGTGGCAGATGCAGAGTGATCCTAACCCTATCTCCTATTTATAATCATGATTTGCAGGGATTGTCACATCTATGACGTAATGATCACAACGGCTAGTCCATGTGTAACGGCTAGTTATTCGGAGTCGCCCGTTGGAGATAAGAACAAAACAAAATATAACTCGTCTATTTACAATTAACTCCTTATATTTTGGGGGCAATTGTTAGGGCTGGATTTTTATTATAGGTGATCCTTACACGTGATCCTAACCAGTGATCCTTGTTTCTTTGGCAGACAGTGATCCTCAGGAGGACTTCAGGATCAGGATCATGGGATATTATAGGATCCTCATACTAACGATCATCTTCGCTTAATGCAATATTATTTTTGCAGGAATATCTAGCAGGATATGCTCTAGGCATCATGATCCAGGGACGCGTCTTCACAATTATGGCAAGAGCTTAATTGAAGAAAGACGTTGCACAGGATATGGAAACATGGCTTGATTCATGGGCAGCAATTTAGGCTAGATTGTATCTCATTTCTAAAGGGGTAATGAGCTGAATATTAGTTTAGCTACCTAAAATAGGTCACCTACACATGTATAAATACCACTCTTCCTCATTCGGAAGAACACACACGACATACGACACAACTCTCAAACACTTAGACACTCAGTGATCCTTGTACTCAGCTCATTACTATCCGAAGTTGTAACTACATTTTTATTATATTGAAGTTGGTGATCGGTAGTTGCCATCACCCGAGGTTTTTTATGCCGGAGATCATACATTGATCAAGGGCTTTTTCCTCGTATAAATCATTGTGTCTTTGCATCTTTTATCACAGAAGTGATCCTTTACTTTCATAATTAACCAAGCATCATACCCCGTTTACATAAAGTTTGGTTACATTATCCTTGTGTGATTTTTGACCAAAACAGAAGGATTGAGCTGCAGGATTGGGCGATGAAGGAAACTTCTAGACATAGCCGGAGCCCAATTTTTTGTTTGGTGGTTGTTGATGTTTTTTTTAAAACAATTATGGTCTGTAACTTGAACAATAGTTTTAGGGTTAAGGATACAGGATCCTTCAGACAATAGGTAGGATTACAAATGGTGGAGGGATCCTCTGTTTGGGGGATGAAGCCATTGTGATCCTGCCGCCTTTTAATTTCCTGCATGCTATGACCGCACAAACAATGGACACCCTTTGCCAACCCATGTGGACGGGCCACGTTTTGCTGGTAGAAACGTGGGTTGGCAATTTTGACAACTTTTGAAAGGGTTAAATATATAATAAATAAAACTTTTAACTTTTGACTTATCCTGTGATGTTATCCTTGTATATCTTTTATTCTTTCAATTGTTTTGATTTATGCTTGTCTGAGTAAAAAAGGTTAAGCACATTATGTTTAAGAAATTTAGGATATGATCCAGGATCAAATATCCTATAGTTGAAAACTTCCAAAAAGTAGTTCATGTTAAGGATCATAGGTTCCGTTGTCAAGGTCTAAGTGTCATTCAAATGAATAATGAATGAAATTAAAAATAGTCAAGGATCATACCCGAGGATCCAAGTTAGGATCCTAACCTTTAATCAGGATAACCATAAGTAAAACTTTAATGGGTAATAAGGATTAAGGATCCTTAATTGTTTAACTTCGAAAACCTGAAAAATAGAATACAACTTGGGACTAAGCCAATATCATAGATAAGTTAGTAACTGGGGACAAGCCCAAAGGATCACTGGGGACAAGCCCGAAGGGTAACTGGGGACAAGCCCAAGGATCGTATGTAAACTGGAGTATGGCCCTCACTGGCGACTATCCAAACTTAGTGACATGAAAATGCCAAAACCTTAGCTAACGTGAAAACGTTAGAAACCTTAGGAACGGATGTATGGTACGTCTACCATTATACGTAGGATCCTAGGTATAGCCAGTACGATGGGGTTATCAGCCCCTAAAGCGAGTACTGGTCCCAAAGACGTGAACTATACCAGGATCATCGTGCGCTACAGGCGAAAACTGGGGACAAGCCCAAGGATAACTGGGGACAAGCCCAAATAACTGGGGTTGAACCCAAGGATCTGAGTTGCTTCTGAAGATTGTCGACATTGTGCTAAGGATACCTGGACTTATCAGAACTCAAAATCTCGTGAGAGAAGGATGAAGGATACATGATCCTTATCCTTAAATAAGAAGATATGTAAATAAGAGTTCAAGCTTAGGACATTACCAGAGTAAGGATCATTGATGCTTCAGGGATCCTTGAAGGATACTTCCAATGTAAGGATCATATGTGCCAGAAGGATCCTGCTTACATGAAATATTTTTTTAAGTGGACAGCATTCCAGGCTCTTGGTAACAGATTACCTTCCATGGTAAGCAATCTATATGCCCCCTTTCCTGCTTCAGCTTCAATCAAATAAGGGCCTTCCCATTTTGGTGCCAATTTCCCATCGGCAGGATTGGTGGTATTTTGGAATGCTTTTCTCAAGACCATATCCCCAACTTGGAATTTCCTTATTCTGACATTTTTGTTATAAGCACCAGCCATTCTTTGTTGGTAGCTAGCCATCCTTATCCTAGCCAGATCCCTGATTTCTTCAATGGTATCCAAGTCTTGAGCCAGGTTTGCATCATTCTCCTCAGGATCACGGGTACTTGTTCTAGCAGTTGGAACCACCATTTCTGTTGGGATCACTGATTCTGCCCCAAACACCAAAGAGAAGGGTGTTTGACCAGTAGCATTCTTGGGGGTTGTCCTATCAGCCCAAAGCACATAAGGCAATTCCTCTGCCCATTTCCCCTTCTTGGATCCAAGTTTCTTCTTCAGATTGTTGATGATGATCTTGTTGGATGATTCTGCTTGACCATTGGCTTGTGGGTGGACTGGTGTTGATGTTATTGTTAGGGCTGGATTTTTATTATAGGTGATCCTTACACGTGATCCTAACCAGTGATCCTTGTTTCTTTTGCAGACAGTGACCCTCAGCAGGACTTCAGGATCAGGATCATGGGACATTATAGGATCCTCATACTAACGATCATCTTCGCTTAATGCAGTGTTATTTTTGCAGGAATATCTAGCAGGATACGCTCTAAGCATCATGATCAAGGGACGCGTCTTCACAATTATGGCAAGAGCTTAATCGGAGATAGACGTTGCACAGGATATGGAAACATGGCTTGATTTATGGGCGGCAATTTAGGCTAGATTGTCTTTTATTTCTAAAGGGGTAATGAGCTGATAATTAGTCCTTTTACCTAAAATAGGTCACCTACACTTGTATAAATACCACTCTCCATCATTTGGAAGAGGACACACGCCATACAACGCAACTCTCACACACTTAGACACTCGAAACAATAGTTATCCTTGTACTCAGCTCATTATCATCCAAAGTTGTAACTATATTTTTCTTATATTGAAGTTGGTGATCGGTAGTTGCCATCACCCGAGGTTTTTATGCCGGAGATCATACATTGATCAAGGGCTTTTTCCTCGTATAAATCATTGTGTCTTTGCATCTTTATCACAGAAGTGATCCTTTACTTTCATAATTAACCAAGCATCATACCCTGTTTACATAAAGTTTGGTTACATTATCCTTGTGTGATTTTTGACCAAAACAGTTTGGCGCCCACCGTGGGGCAATTGGTGCTTCATTCATAAGAAAACCTCTTTGTTCGAAATCATTTCAAAGAATTACATGGCTTCATCATTGAAAAAACATGTCCACGGCAATGTCTGCAGTCACCTCGTCCCAGAACATTCTGCCTCCACCACCGGCAGGATCCCAGAAGAATGCTGAGAAGAGACAAACTCCTACCACTTCTAAACCTCCATCTTCTTCTGCTATGAATTCTTCTATTCCCAGTACTAGTGATGTGTTTGCTTTATTTTGCAGATGAAGGATCGTATGCAGCGGCAGGATGAAACTAATGAAAGGATCCTCAGGGAAATTAGAGATCTCAAAAGACAAAAGAAAACGGCAGAGGATCATTCCCCACTGATGCCCAAATCCTTGAGCTTTGATACTCCAATGATTACTTCTCAGCCATCAGGAATTCCAGACGTGCAAATCATGGGAGAATCAAGAGGATTGCACCACGGATCGACAGCAATGACTCAGGCATTAGGCTCACACTTCCAGCCGGCAGGATCCTACCCCCAGCATTTAGGATCCTTCATGAATCCGGGAGCCTATCCGGGG